>NW_021907432.1:0-545 GCF_006229205.1 Suricata suricatta | reverse complement strand
GCACAGCGACCCGCCTGCTGGGCCCCAGCCCCGGCGCTCACAGCGCTGGCCGGATGTCCCTCTCCTGTAATGAAACTGTGTAATCTCTTCCCAGAAATCCAGTTAATGGATAGAATTTCACTTCTGCCAAGTTTTGACCCGTAGATGCTTTCTCAACCTTCAGCACCAACTGTTGCTCGTTGATGCTGAGTCAGGTACAGTAGGCTTGAAAACGGGATGTGGGTCTGCGTCTATTCAAGGTGTGCGTCAAAGAGCCCCACGGATGAGCCATGCCTCTGAGAACAGGTGCATGTAGAGGCTCGGAGATGCAGATCAAATGGATCTAATTTTTATCTGCAGTCATTTATTTAATCTTAAAGGGAGAGGAGTTGTAGGATTTAATCTGCATGGGTGTTTTACTGTGGGGGGGGGAAACTTGCCAGTGATTTCCTATATAGTATTCAGAGTTTCTTGATCATATTCATAACCAGAATAATAGTATTCACCCTGTTCCATGGTGCTCTGTGGCTTTACACAGATTTTTTAAAAATATAAAAATTTAAAAA
>NW_021907431.1:0-545 GCF_006229205.1 Suricata suricatta | reverse complement strand
ACTGCCCCAGTTTGCATTTCCACTAGTAGTGCAAGAGGGTTCCCTTTTCTTTGCCTTCTCGCCAGCATCTGTTGTTTCTGGTGTTGATAATTTTAGCCATTTGGACAGATGTAAGGTGATATCTCACTGTAGTTATGATTCGTATTTTCCTGATGATGAGTGATATTGAGCATCTTTTCATATGTTTGTTGGACATCTGAATGTCTTCTTTGGAAAAGTGTCTATTCGTGTCTTCTGCCCATTTCTTAAATGGATTATTTGGTTTATTGGGTGTTAGGTTTTTTCTTTTTTGGGGGGTGTGCTGAGTTTTGTAAGTTCTTTATATACTTCAAGTCACAGATTATTTAAAAGTAGGTTTCTTATTGTAAACATACTGGGGATTTTATAGATATTTTTCTGTTATTAATTTCTTACATATTTTCATTGTTACCAAAGAACATGCTTTGTATGATCTCAGTCATGTGACATTATTTAGACATACTTTATAGTCCAGGCTATGATATTTCACTTAAAGAATGTATGTTCTCCCCTCTGTTCCTGCGTGG
>NW_021907430.1:0-545 GCF_006229205.1 Suricata suricatta | reverse complement strand
GCGATATGCTTTACTAACAAAATCATCAACAGTTTTTAATGTGGTATTGGGGCATTAATTTTGAACTTGGAGTTACTGGAACCACAGAGTACTGAGTTATGTCACTAAAATGTCTGGAAAGCAGAGTCCCCTCTGATGGAAGGGGGAGGTGTGAACTGAAACTTGGCACATGTATGTGCATTCTGTTGGCCAGCCCCATTGGGCAGACATAGTAGAACCTGAAAATTCAGTGTCCAGTGACTCGATGCTGCTAGGAAATGCATAGTAGGTATAAAGATGGGCTGAGATACTTCGTTTCCTTCTGTAGATGCCAAGCTTTGTGATCACCTCAATTTAGGTAATCCTAAAGAAGTTAGATGAGGTGGAAGGAACTTGTTCAAGGTGTGAGTAAGCATTTCACTTTCTTTTTTTTTTAATTTTTTTTAATGTTTTATTTATTTTTGATACAGAGAGAGACAGAGCATGAGAGGGGGAGGGGCAGAGAGAGAAGGAGACACAGAACCGGAAGCAGGCTCCAGGCTCTGAGCTAGCTGTCAGCACAGAAT
>NW_021907429.1:0-545 GCF_006229205.1 Suricata suricatta | reverse complement strand
TTTAATTGTTATTAACCTGGTAGAACGTTTTACATTCTTGTACTAACTCTGTGGCTGGGCCCTTGAAGAAAACTAGGATGTGCCTCCAGCATAACAAAAACAAAAAAGCAAAACAAAACAAAACAAAAAATTCTGATTCTTTGCCTGTCCTTGAATATAGCCAGAAATAAAAAAACGGGGTATTGCCTTCATTCTATTATAAAAGATCAAATTGCTCTCATGTTTGCACGGATAAAAATAGAAACCTGTCATCATTTATGCTCCATTGATTTATCCTTGTATCTCTTAGACCCCCACATAACTAACAGAGTTCTTCTTTAATGTGACTATTCTTCCATTGTGTGAAGACACTTACAAAGTCCTACCAAGGTATATTCTATTTTACATAGAATATTATATTCTAGGTTTATTCTATATACCAAGGTATTTTCCATACTCAGCATTTTCACTTGCTTCATTTTCCTTTTGTAAAGATTGCTTAAGAATCATTCTGTTCTATAATCCTCCACAAATGCACACACTGGTATGCATTATAAATTTGGTGT
>NW_021907428.1:0-545 GCF_006229205.1 Suricata suricatta | reverse complement strand
GGGTCTCCATTATTGCATCATAGAGGACTTTAGTAGGTCATAAAACCTTAAAGATTTGACACTAGACTGTAGTATCCATATGTTGGTTGATTTTCTTATGAGCCCCATGATGGAAAGACTTAAAGATGAGACTGAGAAAAATGGAGAGAAATTAGATTATCAGGGTCTGTTAAATTGTTACATGTATCTTGCTTAAGTTGTTGTTTCTTAATTTATATCCACCCAATTACATAAAGCAAATTTAGAGGAAACACCTGAAGTTGGGCAATATTTTCAGTGATATTACATTTTTATCCTGTGTTTTCTACTTAAACATGATATCTGTGTCATCAAGTATCATCATCAGACTTTACTTTTTTCTACATTGTTAAAAATGATAAGTGAACTTTAAACATATCATCTACTATGTTTCTGCTAGGTTTTATTATTACTTCACAGAAGTTGGGCAGTAATATTGAAGGACCTAGTATTGAGCTGAAAATTTTAAGGTACTTTGTCTTCTTTAACTTGGATTTCCAACAGAGAGTGAGGGAGCCCACTGTCTG
>NW_021907427.1:0-545 GCF_006229205.1 Suricata suricatta | reverse complement strand
GAGTCCTACATCAGGCTCTTTGCTGCCAGCCTTGAGCCTGCTTTGGTTCCTGTCTCCCTCTCTCTCTGCTCCTCCCCTGCTCATGCTTTCTCTCTTCTCAAAAATAAAACCATCAGAAATTTTGAAAAAATACAAGAAACTGAAGAGTGGGTAGAAGAAAGGAAGGTGCATCAACAAAAAGCACACACTTGGCTCATATCATCGGAGCACAGTGACCAATCGAGAGGCCAGCAGGAGATGAGCCTCTGAATCGGAAAGGGCTGAATCGTGTAGTGGTCATAGAGGCAGACTGAGGATTGTGGACTTGATTCTACAGGTTAAGGGGGGAGGTTTAAAAGTTTTTTTAAACAAACTTCCAGTGGGTAAAGTTCCTATTTTATAAAGATTGCTGTGGCTGGAGAATGGAGAATGGGTTAGGGATAAAGAGAAAAAACAAAAAAGCTACCAAAGACACCATAGAGCTGGGAACTGAGGCCAGACTGGGAGTGACATTGGACACAGCAAGGGAGGTAGAGTTAATTCTGACTTGAAAAGTAGACTTAGCA
>NW_021907426.1:0-545 GCF_006229205.1 Suricata suricatta | reverse complement strand
AGCACTTCTACTCTCATGAGGTCACCAGGTATATGAATAGATGCTCAACATCAGCAATCAAGAGGGAAATGCAAATCAAAAACCACAGTGAGATCACATCACACCATGGGGCACCTGGGTGACTCAGTCAGTTAACTGTCTGACTTCGGCTCAGGTCATGATCTTACAGTCCATGGGTTCAAGCCCCCGTTGGGCTCTGTGTTGACAGCTCAGAGCCTGGAGGCTACTTCAAATTCTGTGTCTTCCTCTCTTTCTGCCCTTCCCCTGCTCACTCTCTGTCTCTCTCTCTCTCAAAATAAAATAAAGACATAAAAAAAGATTAGTCACACCTGTCAGATCGGCTGTTATCAAAAAAAAAAAGAAAGAAAGAAAGAAAGAAATGTTGGTAAGGATGTGGAGAAAAGGGAGCTCTTATATACCACTGGTGGGAAGGTAAAGTGGTGCAACCACAAGGGAAAACAGTATGGAAATTCCTCAAGAAATTAAGAGTAGAAACACTACGTGATCCAGCAATGCTGCATCTGGGTATTTTTCCAAAATAAAAA
>NW_021907425.1:0-545 GCF_006229205.1 Suricata suricatta | reverse complement strand
CTCCACATGGTTTTCCAGAGCGGCTGCACCAGTTTACATTCCCACCAACAATGTAGGAGTGTGCCCGTCTCTCCACCCTTGCCAGCATCTATAGTCTCTTGATTTGTTCATTTTAGCGACTCTGACTGGCGTGACGTGGTATCTCAGTGTGGTTTTGATTTGTGTTTCCCTGATGATGAGTGATGTTGAGCATCGTTTCATGTGCCTGTAGGCCATCTGGATATCCTCTTTGGAGAAGTGTCTGTATGTCTTCTTCCCATTTCTTCACTATGTTATTTGTTTTTTGGGTGTGGAGTTTGATGAGTTCCTTGTAGATTTTGGATACTAGCCTTTTATCTGATGACATGATACCCTACATGGAAAAGACGGCAGACTCCACCAGAAACCTTCTAGAACCGACCCATCAATTCAGTAAGTTGCAGGGTACAAAATTAATGTACAGAAATCAGTTGCATTCTTATACAACAAAAATGAAGCAGTGGAAAGAGAAATCAAGAAACAGACCCCATTCACGATTGCATGAAAAAACCATAAAATACCTAGGA
>NW_021907424.1:0-545 GCF_006229205.1 Suricata suricatta | reverse complement strand
GACAGGCCCTGGACAGTCAATAAGCCTCCTTTAACAGAGAAATATTAATAGGTGCACAGAGCACAACGAGCTTTCTAAAGGTGACAAGAGACAGAAAACTAGCAAAAATGACAAAACGAAGAAACTCTCCCCTGAAGAACTTCCAGGGGGAAGTCACAGCCACAGAACTGCTCAAGGCAGATCTAGACAACATATCAGATCAAGAATTTAAAAAGCTGGTCATAAGATTAATCATTGGGGTTGAGAAAAGCATCAAAGAATCAACTGATGAGTTAAAAAAAGCTATAGATGAGGTGAATAACAAACTGGAGGCAGCCACCTCAAGGATTGACGAGGCAGAGAGAAGAATAGGTGAATTAGAAGATATAGTTATAGCAAAAGAGGAAGCTGAAAAAAAGAGAGAGAAATTGATCCAGGAGCAGGAAAGGAGAATTCGAGATCTGAGTGATACAATCAAATGGAACAACATCCGTCTCATAGGAATTCCTGAAGAGGAAGACAAAGAGAAAGGGCCTGAAGGGATACTTGACCAAATTATAACTGAG
>NW_021907423.1:0-545 GCF_006229205.1 Suricata suricatta | reverse complement strand
ATTTCTGGTGTGAGTCTGAAAGAATCTTGTAGCAACTCCAGCTCTCCTTAATTTTATTTTTTGCAGGGTGGTTATCGTGGTGGTGATGGTGTTGGTGGTGGTGTAGGTGGTGATGGTGGTGGTGTTGTTGGTGGTGGTGACGGTGTTGTTGTTGGTGTTGTTGTTGTTGTTGTTGGTGGTGGTGGTGCTGGTGGTGATGATGGTGGTGGTGATGGTGGTGGTGATGATGGTGATGATAGTGGTGATGATGATGGTGGTGGTGGTGATGATGGTGATGATAGTGGTGATGATGATGGTGGTGATGGTGGTGGTGATGGTGGTGATGATGATGATGATGATGATGGTGGTGATGGTGGTGGTGATGATGGTGGTGATGGTGGTGGTGATGATGGTGGTGATGATGATGGTGATGATGATGGTGGTGGTGATGATGGTGGTGATGGTGGTGATGATGATGGTGGTGATGGTGGTGGTGATGATGGTGGTGATGGTGGTGGTGGTGATGGTGGTGATGATGATGGTGATGATGATGGTGGTGGTGATGA
>NW_021907422.1:0-1304 GCF_006229205.1 Suricata suricatta | reverse complement strand
CCTACCCTTTTCGCTGATATATCCAGTCTGCATTGGAGGGTCGGACTTGGTCTTATATTGTCAGCAGGGATAGAGTGGGACAACCATGGGGGACACACCTGAATGGGAACCAGAAATGGCTAGAGTTTTTTTACATCAGGATGAAGGCTACAGATCTGAGGACTTAATTTTGAGAGGAAGGAATATGTGTACCGGGTCTTTTAATGACTGGGGTTTGGAGGCACTAGTTGGGGACCGCGGTGCGGGGCTCTGGTCGTTGGGGCGTCGTGAAGACGCTGCGGCCCCAGCACTGCGGAGTCACCTCTGTACACGTTACTTTCGCATTTGTAAAGTGGGGGTGAGATGTCCTCCCTGGCCTTCAGGGCTGCCGCAGCAACCCACAAAGCCCTATTAAGTGATAACACCTCTCCAGCCACCTGTGAGTGCAGGTGTGCCGTGGGCCAGGATTTGTTCTCTGGAGTCACTGAGGCCTCCGAATCCTCACCAAACTCGAAGCTATCATTCCCATTACACAGATGAAGAAACAGAGGCTTAGAGGGGGGAAAAAAGTTGCCCTAGATAACACACTAGTACATAACAGGGCTGGGATGAGATTTCAGGTCCGATCCCAAAACAAACATTCTGGAACAACTGGCTATGCGATTTTCTGCTTTTCCCTAAAAAAAACGGTACCTGCTTCTTTCAGAGGCTTCTGTCCCAGCTGGCAGCTCCAGGTCCTGTTTGAATAATCGTGAGTCAGCTCTTAGGGAAGCAAGCCTTCATTATCACTGGAGGCTGCTTCTTCCAGGAATCTGGCAGACCCCGGCAGGAGGCAACCACAGGTCTTTGGCAAAAGATCACTTTTCAACAGCATTGTCAATCCCCGAACTTCCACCTGCAGGTCCCAGAACAGCTGCCATTCTGTGGGAAGCAGGGGCAGTCTGTCTTCCTTTAAAAGGCAAATGCAGGACCCCCTCCCCCCTGCTCCCTGTTGAGATCCCACCTGGGATTTCATCCCCAGAGCTGGGGGTCAGCTCCCACTTCGAGAAACTAGAGGGGGTGGGGGTGGAGGCGGCAGTTGGGGGTGGGGAATAACAGCTTTGACAACAGACCTCAACTCTCCTTTTTAATATAAGCCAGATTTAACATATGTCGCTCTGTAAATCCAGGAGTCCAGTTTGAGGCTTGTAGTTTGCCGCGACCTTCCCCATTCCTCCGAGTGCGGTGGGGCTGTGCCTCGCACACCAAGGTAACCGGTAGGAGGTATAATTTGCCCTCCGTGAGCCTTCGTTCTGGTTCCCTATTGTAGTTTTTATTTGTGTTGA
>NW_021907421.1:0-545 GCF_006229205.1 Suricata suricatta | reverse complement strand
GGTACTCACTGCCCTGCAGGACTGTGGCAGAGATGGAAATATTGCAGGATGTTTTACCTCAATCCTCAGGGTTCGTTGTCTCGTCTCCTGACTCAAAGAATAAAGAAAGAGGTGGACACAAAATGAGCAGCAGGCAAAAGTTTATTAGATTAGGTGATTAGAAAGTAAGAGTAGTAGGAAAGCTCTGTTTACGGGAGAGGGCACATTCGAAAGTGAGTGCCCACCGATGATAGAAAAGGGTCCCTGTTTTATAAGGTTCTGGTCGCCACCCTCCTTCCCTTCCCTCTGGTTCCTTCTCAGGTCCCACCCTTATTGGCCTGATAACTCTAGGTGCTGGGTTGTCCATTCCTGAATGGCTCGTTTCTATTGTATGAGGGGTGGTCTCTGGCCACATCATTCCTGTGGGTCATATGTCTTATGGTCTACTTATTTTTAGTTAGGTCTTTTGTCAAATTCCCGAGGAAACCTGATGGGGAGTAGGTGGTCTCTGTTACATTCTTAAGACGAACCTTATGCCCCAGGGGGTTTGCTGTGGTCAGACACTC
>NW_021907420.1:0-545 GCF_006229205.1 Suricata suricatta | reverse complement strand
TCTCTGCCTCTCCCCCACCCCCACACTTATGTGTGTGTGCTTTCCCTCAAAATAAATAAATAAAAATTTTTAATAAAGACAATGTGACAATTTGACAATTACTTTGGAGAACCACCATTTGCTATAACCATACTTTTGGAGATTCACAACTTAGAATTATATGTTTTTGGTTCTCAGAAACCCTGTGCTCATGACACCCGATTATATCTTAAACATATTTGTTACGGAATGCCTTGTCTTTTCTTCTGGCATGTGGAGGGACTAGTTCCTTGGACCCCTGGCTGGGAAAGTCCGGACCAGATTGTCCAAGTCAACCTGTCCTTCCAGTGGTTTGAGAAAAAATCCCTGGTGTTTGCTCTTCCAAAAAGTCCCAACCAGAATGGAACCATGGGCTGCAGACTGGGGGGACAGTTCACAGTCTGGCTGCCCCTTCTGCACAAGCCCCAAAAGACTACCTTCTCCTCCTTCACCGATGACCACACCCTACCACTTTGAGAAAACTCCGTCCGTCCTCCTGACAGGCCAATTCTGTGAAACACAGCCCT
>NW_021907419.1:0-545 GCF_006229205.1 Suricata suricatta | reverse complement strand
ACACTCCACACCCACACATTCACTCTCTCAAGAGAAATGTAAAGGAGAAGAGTGGGCTTATGTTGACTGTTGAAATGTTGAACTCCGCCTGGGAATTGGGAAGATCTTGGTTCACAAGATCCCAGGATTGATCACCAAGTTAAAGAGAGTGAATAAACGGTTACCACATCCAAATGAAGAAGGCTGAGTTCAGTGTAACGGGGACAAGATGCTAGGATTTGTGTATATATGCACATACAAATCAGTATACTCACACAGTCTAATGTGGCCATCCAGGGATGTGTGACACCAAAAGATGCTGCCTGTGTCCCTTAGGGCAGGTAGTCCAGGTTCCATCCTGGTCCTGCCTACTTCCACTGTCCAAACCCAGAGGCTAAACAGAACAGGAAGGGAATCCCTGAAAAGGGAACATTGAGACAGCAAGGGGCAAAGGAGAATCTGGCAGATCAGCTTTTGGTGCCAAAGGAGGGGCAGTGGGTATTCACAGCCCCTGCAGTCACTGTAGTATTCCTGGTCAGTAGCTTAATCCTCTCCAGAGGAGTTGC
>NW_021907418.1:0-545 GCF_006229205.1 Suricata suricatta | reverse complement strand
TCTGAAACAAAAATTATCTGCTGATATTAACAGATTAGACATAGAGTAAATATCAGTGAAACTGAAGATATATAAATAGAAATATCCAAATGATAGAAAACGATTACCTGACCTTAATGCTAAAAACATAATTAACAGCATTTGTGACTTGTGCCACATTATTATAAAGTATTGTAATGTATGTGTAACTGGAATCCAGAAAGAAAGGTTCTTCCCTCCCTCAAGATGAGGAAAACATAGTTCCAAAAATAATCACCAAAAAGATACCAAGTTGGATGAAAACTTTAAACCTATAATTCTAATTTAGGTAGTAAACGCCAAACTGGATAAACATTTTCAAGCATGAACACACACACACACACACACACACACACACACACACACCAGTACATATCATAAATGAGTTCTAGGAAACCACTGATAGAGTATTTTGTAATAATAGAGTTAAAGAGAAAACATGTAAAGGTACATTATGTTCAGAAAAAGAAAACTAGAAAACTAAATATTCTTATCAAAATCAATGTTAGTATATCCAGAAAACAATA
>NW_021907417.1:0-545 GCF_006229205.1 Suricata suricatta | reverse complement strand
AAAGAGAGCAAGAGGGTCTGTAAATTGTGATTCCTTGAGGCTGACACGTCCCTACTACTTTTCCATCCAAGATATCATTCCATATTGATCTTCATGATCAAGAGGTAGTGGAGTTCAATTTACACTTGTGGGTTGTCATGGGTTTATTTTATTTTCTTCAACAACACCCAACTCACGGAGTAAGTATCTGCATTTGCCGGCACTGATCAGGCGCTGGACGTACAGCACCTAGATCTTTGCTGTTTTGGTGCGTGAGTCACTGAACATGATGAAATCACATTAAAAGAAATAGACATCTTAGTTGTGTGAGATTTTCTCAGAATATTACATAATGATATTTTTGGCCTTAGAAAAACCTGAAAATATTTATTATCTGTTTCCTTGATTAAACTTCCTTTCTGCCCTAATAAAAGATGGATTTTAGAGGAAAGTAAAGCTAAATAAGAGAGGATGTTTTTTATCAACCATTGCAACAACCACAAAACCTAAATATGTCATATCAGTATTCTGAGTGACATGGGCTGGCTGCCTCTGAATCTCCTTTT
>NW_021907416.1:0-545 GCF_006229205.1 Suricata suricatta | reverse complement strand
GACACAAAGCTCTACTCTTTCTCTCCAGCCACCACTCAGTTTTTCCCATGTGTGCCCTATTCTCCTTCCAGGCCAAATTCCCTTCTGCTCCCAGGAAATATCCAGGCAATCGTTCTTGCATGCCATTCTTTCCAACTTGAATATTACTCTATTTCCCTATTCTGTTCCCTAATTCTAACCCCTATCGGCTCCCCTAAACCCCATACATGCTTCCCTTTCATAGTCATTCCCTTCTTTGCCAAATGAATTCTCAATGCTCCCTTTAGATTTGATTTAAATGAAACCCTTTTTAGGGGCCTCAAGCAAGAATTGCTTATCTGCTTTCTGAGCCTACATTTTATTTAGCACTTACGCCAAATATCATCATCATTAGTCTGCTTCTCGTTCTCATCCATTAGACCTGGACTTCTTAGGAATAGAAAGTGTTATGTTATTCATCAGTGCTACCCCAGGTCCAGCACAACGTCTAAAACAGTGGGCATTCAATCAACATGAATGCCTGCATGAATGAATAAATGGCAAAGCAGAAAACAAGACAGTAAACA
>NW_021907415.1:0-545 GCF_006229205.1 Suricata suricatta | reverse complement strand
ATCAGCCCAGAGCCCATTTCAGATCCTCTATCTCCCTCTCTCACTCTCCCCCTCCCCCACTCATGCTCTTCCTTTCTCTCTTGAAAAACAAATAGATGGGGCTACTGGCTGGCTCAGTCGGTTGGACATCTGACTTCAGCCCAGGTCATGATCTCATAGTTCCTGGGTTCAAGCCTCACGTCAGGCTCTGTGCTGACTGCTAGCCCAGAGCCTGGAGCCTGCTTCAGATTCTCTTTCTCTTTCTCTTTCTCTCTTTCTGCCCCTCCCCTGTTCAAGCTCTTCTCTCTCTGTCTCTCAAAAATAAATAAAATGTAAAAAAGACTATTAAAAAATAAATAAACATTAAAACAATTAAAAAGTCTTTGCCTCGTAAAGCTTATTTCATCATTCTCTAAGAATTTCTCATTTATTTATTTCACCTGAAACATTTCATATTCTTACACCTTCCATATGTTAAAACCTGAAAATCACTCTAATATATAGTTACCTGTTATTTACAAAAACATGAACTCAGCATCCATAAGGACATTCCTAGTGCTCATGTT
>NW_021907414.1:0-545 GCF_006229205.1 Suricata suricatta | reverse complement strand
ATACAACATGAAATGTTCGTCATGATTTTACCTTTTAAAATGTTTTCAGTTGGTTGACAATTGCAGCTTCCCAACATTAATTAATTCTTGTCTAGATTTTGAAGCTGTGTCTTAGCTCTATCTCTACTATGCCTTATGAAGTGCAAAGCAGGTGCTGGTGCTTATACCAGACGCTCGAGGCAGATGGAGGGCTTCTATGGCCAGTGTGATAGTTGTAGAAATCAGGGAGAAAATTCTGGAGCAGACGTATATTAGTTTAAGAGTCAGAGCCATGAGATTCCATTTGCCCTTCTCATAAGAAGTTTTCCATTGCTGTCAGGTTTGGATCATTTACCTTTTATTGTATTAAGGTGCTCCTTTGTAATAAATTTAAATATGTAACTGATGAGATGATGGTTAATTTGCTTATTGAATTCATTTTTATTTATGTTTAACTTTTACTTTGGGGGCCATAATCTGTTAAACCTGGAAAAATTAAGCATCTCTTTGTTATTTTCTTTTGTTGAAAAAGAAGCAAAGCCTTGTGAATGAAACAGTTTTTAAAG
>NW_021907413.1:0-545 GCF_006229205.1 Suricata suricatta | reverse complement strand
TCAGTTCTGCCTGGGACTAGTCATTCTAATACCTGTTAATATTTGCTCTCCTTTTGGGTGGTCTACCAGAAACTGTAACCTTAACAAAATCAATCCTGGGCTAATTCTGCACCGAAAGGGCATGATCAGTAGAAAGCATGGGATTTAACGTTCCAGAGCCTAAATTTCCATACAGTTGTAGAATTTGGGGAAAGCCACTAAACCACCGTTAGCTTGTCTCCTCATTTATAAAAATAGTTATCTGAGACTGCCAGCATAGACTTTACCATAGTTATGCCCATTGAAGTTCACAAATTCCCAGGAAGGAAAGACTTCTTTTGCTAAGGGAATCCATAGACAGATAGATAGATAGATAGGTAGATAGATAGATTTTTCCTTTCATATCACAAAAACATGAATAGACATATCCAACCTTCATTTAAAAAAATAGGCTCTCTGAATAAGAAAGAATTAGCACTACAATATTTCATCATCTCTGTAGTATAATAAAAGTGTGTGTAGCTCTAGAAATGGATATAAGTATATCTATATATATCTATCTATCT
>NW_021907412.1:0-545 GCF_006229205.1 Suricata suricatta | reverse complement strand
ATACAACATGAAATGTTCGTCATGATTTTACCTTTTAAAATGTTTTCAGTTGGTTGACAATTGCAGCTTCCCAACATTAATTAATTCTTGTCTAGATTTTGAAGCTGTGTCTTAGCTCTATCTCTACTATGCCTTATCAAGTGCAAAGCAGGTGCTGGTGCTTATACCAGACGCTCGAGGCAGATGGAGGGCTCCTATGGCCAGTGTGATAGTTGTAGAAATCAGGGAGAAAATTCTGGAGCAGACGTATATTAGTTTAAGAGTCAGAGCCATGAGATTCCATTTGCCCTTCTCATAAGAAGTTTTCCATTGCTGTCAGGTTTGGGTCATTTACCTTTTATTGTAGTAAGGTGCTCCTTTGTAATAAATTTAAATATGTAACTGATGAGATGATGGTTAATTTGCTTATTGAATTCATTTTTATTTATGTTTAACTTTTACTTTGGGGGCCATAATCTGTTAAACCTGGAAAAATTAAGCATCTCTTTGTTATTTTCTTTTGTTGAAAAAGAAGCAAAGCCTTGTGAATGAAACAGTTTTTAAAG
>NW_021907411.1:0-1304 GCF_006229205.1 Suricata suricatta | reverse complement strand
GCAGTCAATTTCATACTTCATTTATTTACAGCCTGCTTCACTGATAGTGGTTTAATTTCATTTACCTTTCCTCATCACCATCCTTTATTGCTATTATTGTCATATCTTTTACCTCCACATGCATTATAATTCCAATGTTACAATGTTTTATTTTTGTCTTGATAGTCCCAGGGTGTTGTTCTCTAGGGTTCTAATAACAGTAGGTGGTTTATCAGAACCTGCTTCAGTGGTCTCTGGACACTGCTAGGCCCACCAGGCTGTCAAAGTGCTGCTGCTTATCTCTGTTTTTCAGAATGGACAGATGCTACTAGGTGAGAAGTTACCCAAATTCTGGACTTGCTTTTCAAGGTTGTGTTCTTCCACAAGATGTTAGCTTTATTCTTTTTTATTTAAGTTTATTTATCTATTTGGGAGGAGGGCAGAGAAAGAGAGAGAGAAAATCCCAAACAGGTCCTGCACTGTCACCACAGAGCCCAATATGAACCTCAAACTCATGAACATGTGAAATTGTGACCTTAGCCAAAACCAAGAGCTGGACATTTAAGTGACTGAGCCCCCCAGGCCAGGCACCTTTTGGCTTCATTGTTTTTCTATTCTGTTGTTTACTCTCCATGTTTTCAAACAGATTTAAAATAATAGATTTAGTCCCAGTTATCTGGATGCTCGCAGGGGATAGAATAAGCTGTTATGTAGTCTGCCATTGTTGGAAGTTAATATTCCCTCCCCATTTCGTCATCACTAATAGCATGTTTATTCTCTGAGTTTTAAGAGAATAGATCAAGCAAAATTCCACTTGAATAATAATGTAATAATTGAACGGTACTACTTTCCAATAGAAAAACATTAATGTATTGAGTCAGTTTTTAGATCTCTCCAAACATTTTTGTTGCTTTAATTCTTTGTGCTCAAATAAACTATATGGGTGGCAGGCACCTGGAAACACTTCTCTTCTTGCTCATCAGGTATATAAGGACTTATATGAAGATAACACAGGTGAATCCCTCACACAAACATAGACATCCTATCATTCTTCTCATTAGGTAGCTTGTGCAAAGCCCTGGGCTGGTTTATATGGCTACAGTCAGTCACTACAATTGCAGAAAGGTGGATATTTGAATGCTTTATGAGATTCTATGGAAAGGCCTCATCAGGTTGTAGAAAATATCAGGATTTTGATGGAGTGTGGAGAGTCAGAGACTCTTAGTAAGTTGTAAGGATACATGTTTACATATTTTCTTCCTCTTTGTTTATTTATTTGTTTTGAGAGAGAGAGAGAGAGAGAGAGAGAGAGAGAGAGAGAGAGA
>NW_021907410.1:0-545 GCF_006229205.1 Suricata suricatta | reverse complement strand
CCCCTCACCCGCTAGAGAGCCCGCGGAAGGTTCCGGAGCCTGCACTCAGGGCTTCCCAGGGAGCTCCCGGGCCCACACAGCTGGCCTCAGGAGAGGCGAGAGATGGAGGCCGCACAGCCCAAACGGGTCCCCCAGGGCCACGCTGCGTGCCCGGGAGCCGCACCCAGCCTGGGCTGAGGGCAGAGGCTCGGCTCGGAGCCGGCCTGGCCCATGCACCTGGGGGACGTGGTAGTGGCCGCAGGCTCCCCTGTGTCGGCCTTCCGCGATGCGAGCCCTCACCCGCCGAGCTGTCTGTCTGTCTGCAGGTGGCACAGGATTGCGCTCAGCATCCACAAGAAAAATGTCACCTTGATCCTGGATTGCAAGAAGAAGACCACCAAGCCCCTCGATCGCAGCGACCACCCCATAATCGACGTCAACGGCATCATCGTGTTCGGCACCCGGATCCTGGACGAGGAGGTGTTCGAGGTGAGGCACAGGGAGGGCCGGCGCCCGCAGGCCGTGCATCGCTCCTGGATGCCGCCACGGCCGCCTGTCTCCTCCTC
>NW_021907409.1:0-545 GCF_006229205.1 Suricata suricatta | reverse complement strand
TTAGACAATATAAAAGAAATGATTTATGGCATCACTAATTATTAAACCAATTTGGATTAATCTAGAGTCACATTATTCATCCCCTGAAACATTCCCATGACTTTGCTTAGTGGGCTTTGGTCAACTTGTTCTTCTAAGCTTCAGTCTTGTCAGCTGAAAATGGGGAAAATAATGGGTTGTGTCCCTAGGTTTCTTATAAAGATTGAAAGATATAATATATATAAAGTGCTCAGCAATAGATATTGGCAGGTGAGAAACACTCAGTAAATTTTGTTATTACTTTACTACTTATAGAAAGTGGACATCGTATCGTAATGAAGTATTGACTTGTGCTCTATCACTGTATATGTTTTTACTTCTGGATGAAGAGCAGATTTATTAAAAAACATTCATTGGTGTTACAGGAACTTTAGACTATAATTACAATTAACATTCTTTTCTTCCCCCAATAGATTGTTCTCATAGCTTTTCCTTTTCCAAGGATAACTAGGTAGAGACGATGGATGGATGGATGGATGGATGGATGGATGGATGGATGGATGGAT
>NW_021907408.1:0-545 GCF_006229205.1 Suricata suricatta | reverse complement strand
CTCTCTCTCTCTCTCTCTCAAAAATAAAAATAAACTTAAAAAGTCACACAGCATTAGAAAAACAAAAGTCAAAAAACCACACCAGTATTTAGCTTGCCATTTTGCGAGGTGGCAGTTTGGGCTGGGCATGGGTGCGTTCGCTCAGATGTCTAAGGTGGCTGCTGGTTAGCTCAGGAGCTCTGCTTTGGGGGCCTGGCTGGGTCTGTCATCCAGCAGTGAGCCCTGGGTGGGCTTTCCCCGGGTTATCAGAGCAAGAGGAGGGCGTGCTGCCATGCCCAGGCGCTTTCAGAGTCTCTGCCCAGGTCTTTCTTGTTGTTGTCCTGTTGGCCCGAGCCAGCCTTGTGGCCAAGTCCTGAGTTCAGGTGGGGTCAGTGACTGGATACAGGGAGGAATGAGTGAAGCAGGCCCATTAATACCATCTATCACTTCGATGCTTCCCATTGGTCATTGTTGGTAACTAACACACAAAAAACCTTAAGTACTAACACTGTGGGTTAAATGAAACCTGTGGTCCAGGTCTGCCTTAGGTTAGGGTTTGTGATCTT
>NW_021907407.1:0-545 GCF_006229205.1 Suricata suricatta | reverse complement strand
TGTATAATTGGATTTAATGAAATGTTTAGAGGTGCAGTAGGCATGACTTTGAGTAGATAATGAAAGAAAATGCAAAATGCTTATTGATTTATGATGTGGTTTCATCTTAGCTTGGGCAAAGCATGCAGTATTTAATACATAGTAGTAGAATATTTACTATTGAAGCTTGAAAAGATGTGAGTTTTTTGTGTGCAACCTTTCATTTATGCATGTGAGAGGATTATCGTTTTTTTAATATTTTTACATTGTAGTACTTGTTTTCTTTGTTGGTGGTGTTTGCTTATTTAATACATTCTGTTAAGGACAGAAATTACATGCTGGTTTCCCCCCGCCCTAGGGAGTGTGTCTTGGGTTTTTCCCTTATTATTTTCTTTACTTTTTTTTTTCTTCTTCTTTTTATGGTGGTGGGGGTGGTTATGTTGTTATTTTTACCCATAGTCATTCATCTTTAAGCTATAATGCCTAATTGTGCATTTTCAAGTTTTATATAAACCAAGAAGTATAGAATTTGTTCTATAGCATCTTGTTTGTTTCAGTAGTTAGTA
>NW_021907406.1:0-545 GCF_006229205.1 Suricata suricatta | reverse complement strand
CTCTCTCTCTCTCTCTCTCAAAAATAAAAATAAACTTAAAAAGTCACACAGCATTAGAAAAACAAAAGTCAAAAAACCACACCAGTATTTAGCTTGCCATTTTGCAAGGTGGCAGTTTGGGCTGGGCATGGGTGCGTTCGCTCAGATGTCTAAGGTGGCTGCTGGTTAGCTCAGGAGCTCTGCTTTGGGAGCCTGGCTGGGTCTGTCATCCAGCAGTGAGCCCTGGTTGGGCTTTCCCCGGGTTATCAGAGCAAGAGGAGGGCGTGCTGCCATGCCCAGGCGCTTTCAGAGTCTCTGCCCAGGTCTTTCTTGTTGTTGTCCTGTTGGCCCGAGCCAGCCTTGTGGCCAAGTCCTGAGTTCAGGTGGGGTCAGTGCCTGGATACAGGGAGGAATGAGTGAAGCAGGCCCATTAATACCATCTATCACTTCGATGCTTCCCATTGGTCATTGTTGGTAACTAACACACAAAAAACCTTAAGTACTAACACTGTGGGTTAAATGAAACCTGTGGTCCAGGTCTGCCTTAGGTTAGGGTTTGTGATCTT
>NW_021907405.1:0-545 GCF_006229205.1 Suricata suricatta | reverse complement strand
CTCTCTCTCTCGCTCTCTCTCTCTCTCTCTCTCTCAAAATAAATAAACATTAAAAAAAAGTAAGTAAAATAGACAACCCAGAGAATGGGGCAAATATCCATAAACAGTTAAAGCATCCAATTAAAAATGAGCAAAGGACTCGAGTCAACATTTTTCCAAAGAAAATATATAAGTGGCCAACAAGCATGTGAAAAGGTGCTGATCCTTTGTCATCAAGAAAATGCAACACAAGGGGCGCCCGGGGGGCTCAGTCGGTTAAGCCTCCAACTTGGGCTCAGGTCAGATCTCACGTTCGTGGGTTCGAGCCCCGCGTCAGGCTCTGTGCTGACAGCTCAGAGCCTGGAGCCTGCTTCTGGTTCTGTGTCTCCTTCTCTCTCTGCCCCTCCCTCTCTCATGCTCTGTCTCTCTCAGTATCAAAAATAAACAAAACATTAAAATAAATAAAATAAAATAAATTTAAAAAACCCCACACGTTTGCCTCCTCCCTGCTCCCCCCGTCCCTGGGTCCCCTGGGAACGGGGAGGATGCAACTTACCCTTGACCCA
>NW_021907404.1:0-545 GCF_006229205.1 Suricata suricatta | reverse complement strand
CCCCCCCCCCCCCCACCGTTCCAGGACACGCTCCCGTCTCCAGGTCAGTAACTCCATCAACAGAGTGCCTTGTCCCCTATAAAGGGACACGGTCACAGGTTCTGGAGATCGGGTGTGGACACCTTGGGGACACCATTCTGCCAGCCACCCCGCCGCAGACTTGGCTGGAGGCGCTCCCACCCATCTCCCTGCTGCTGTGCTGTGTCCGCTGAACTGCTTGTCCGTCCCCTCCTCCGACCTGGGCTCACACCTTCTCAAGGTCAAGAGCAGTCTTCAGTTTCCAATGGAGGCAAAGTTGACCACTTGGGACACCCTCAGCTGGGTGGTAACGGGAGACAATGGACGCGGGACAGTGTGCCCCGTGACGGGGCGTCCGCTCCCAGCGCCGAGAGGGATGGGCTCAGCGGCCCGACAGAGCAAGAGCGTCTGGGAATCGGAACTGCACGCGAATGTTCTCCATCGCCAGGCGCTGGCGGCTCATGTACACTCTGGGCGCGCTGACCAGGCGGCGCGAACACCTCCAGGTCCTGCCCACCGGCGCGCCT
>NW_021907403.1:0-545 GCF_006229205.1 Suricata suricatta | reverse complement strand
CTTCAGCAGTCCACCCTCCAAGTGGGTCCAGAGAGGACATTCTTGAACACAGCTCTGATCTTGTGCTGCTTCTGCGGCACGGCCCTTGGCTGCCAAGAGACAAAGTCCATACCACACAGGGTGGTGGGGTCTGTGGGCCTGGGTGTCCCGGGCTGCCATTCTCTTCCGCAGAATTTCCCGCCTACCCACTCTGGCTGCCAGTTTGGGCAGGATCGACCCTGCTCCGTCTCCCCGAGGCTTGCCTGCTGCATTTTGGCTTCCCTTAGAGGTTATAAACACGAAACAGGACCCATGTTTGCCTTTGGGCTCCGTGTCCCTGCAGTGAACTTGCTCATTGCCCGTCTTGTCCACGGGCCTGTCCCCAGGGCCTAGAACAGTCCCCTGGACCATAGTGAGCACTGAGTAAATGGTCAGGGAATGAATGAATGAACATCTGCCCAAAGTGTCACCTTTTGTCATATATTGTGTCCTTGTTACCTGTCAAACAGTGGCCCTTCCCCCCTGCCTCTTGACTTGACCTGTACTTAACCGGATGTATCAGGAAT
>NW_021907402.1:0-545 GCF_006229205.1 Suricata suricatta | reverse complement strand
TGGGTTGAATCATGTTGAGCTGTTCTCATCGAACAGGCCAGAAGTGGTCGTCTGCACATGCGTGATTCATTGTTCACGTCCAAGCCTTTCAGAAGTTCAAAATCCCTTTGGGGCAGAGAAAGCACAGAGCTGTAACCCATGAGTTTGACTCTCTTGTGCTCTCTGCTGCTCAGTGGAACTTGGGGGGAGACCCTGGGACTTCGTGGGCAGACAGGCCCTGGGACCCCCATCCTGCCATGGGCGCCATGTGGCACCTGGTGCCGACATCCTTTGAGAGACGCATGTGCATGCCGTGAGCACTTGGGAAAAGAAAGCAATGACAAGCCAAAGCTTTCCGAATCTCAATACCGTGAATAACGTTTGTCAGACAGTAGAGCCGCCTCCCATTCATTCACTCATGCCGGAACTGACGTCCTTCTACGCCAGGAAAAGGGGAACTCGTGTTCCTCGGTATCCCCAAAGAGGAAGTGAAACAAACGAGCAAAACAATTCCAGTCAAGAAAAAACCCCAGAGATACTTATAGAAATATGACTTGCACCCCCAG
>NW_021907401.1:0-545 GCF_006229205.1 Suricata suricatta | reverse complement strand
AAACAAAGAAAGAAAATTCTGAAAAACATGTAAGCGAATACCATTTTACTTTAAAATGTTGATTATACCATGGAAATATACATATACATACATACATATATAAAATCAAGAACCTGAGAAAATAAAGTATCAACGTTTCAACAATTAATGCACGTCTGCTCCTTGTAACACCTTTGGAAGAAAGTGACCTGCTCAATTCGAGGCATCTTTTCCCTTATTACTCAAATGAGTTTCAAATTCCAAAGGGATAGCATCTGAGTATCTCAGTTGATTCAGTTACGTGGGGACAGTGTGAGAGAAGAGAATGGATAGTCACTTTGATGGACATTCCCACCTCGACTGTAACAGTAGGTTAATGGACAAAAGCAAATGTGGGATTTTCTTAAGGAGAAAAGTTTCTGGGGAGGCAAAAAATAAAAAGATAAGGCACCTATCAAAATATAAATAATACAATAATAAATAACACAGTAGTAGTTTAAGATAGCCTGCTATGTGGAATGAGCTAAAGCTGCAAGCCGATAACACTAGGATTTCTGAAAAATCAT
>NW_021907400.1:0-1304 GCF_006229205.1 Suricata suricatta | reverse complement strand
GCTTGTCACCAAATATGTAACTGAATGATAGTAGATGGCATCTTCTGAGTCCTACCTTGGGCCTGGGGACAATACTATGTGCTTCACACATGTTAACTCATGTAAACATTATAGCACGTTATGTGATAAATTTTATTTCCCCTATTTTACAGGCAAAGAAACTGGGTCTCATCAAAATGAAGGAACTTGCTCAAGGTCACACAACCAGTAAGTGCTGGTTATGGAATTCAAACTCCCACCTGTATGACTTTTCATGATGCTAAGTATTTAAAAGTGGATGAATGAATGTTACTCTAATCGATTTGATTAAACACCAGAAACTACTCACAAAAGAATTGTGTAAAATGAATTCTACTAAAAAGAGAGTACGTACAAGGCCAAGTTTGGGATGACTTCTGAGTAGTATAATTGATGTTTGTTTTCTATGAAGACAAAGCCATATCCACATCATATTGAAGGAGCAAAAATGTGGCCTGGCCCTATGCTAAACACAGCTTAGTTAATAATGATGGTCCAAATGGAAATAATAAAATCGTGAATGAAGGTATCTTCCAGTCTTTTCTACGTGGCACAGTCAGTCTAATCTTCATTCTGTAGCTGACCTCTGAATGTCAGAGACTTACAGGCTGTAGTTGACATACATTCAGCATCCAGGGTGCCCTGTAGCTAATATTCTTTTATATTAGCTAGCATACATTTCTTTCTTCTATTGCTGGAGCCCATACCTAAGAGGAAATGCTACACCTGCCTTCCTCAATTCCGTATTTTCTCACTCAAATAACCTTTGAGTGTCTGCCTCCGTCCAATACCCTTCAACAAGTGGTCTGCCCTCTGACCTGCTCACTGGTCCTAAAACAGGTCTTGCACATTTCTTCTTTGCTCGTGCTGTTCCAGCTTTCTTTCCCTACGTAGGACCCATCTGCTTTCTTCAAGGACCAATGAAACCCACACAGAGCAAATGTGACTACAGCTGACTCTTGAACAACACGCAGGCAGGAGCGCAGACATACCCCATACAGTTGAAAATTCACAAGTAAATTTTGATTCCCCAAACCTTAACTACTAATAGACTACTGTTGACTGGAAGCCTTACTGAGAACATAAACAGCTAACACACAGTTTGTATGTCATATGTATTATATAGCATATTCTTACAATAAAGTAATCTAGAGAAGGAAAATGGTAACGAGGGGTGGGGTCCTGCGGGATGTAGTTGCTGGAGCTTCTGACTCTTGGTTTCAGCTCAGGTCATGATCCTAGGGTCACAGGATCGAGCCCTGGGTCAGGCTCCACGCTGAGTGGGC
>NW_021907399.1:0-545 GCF_006229205.1 Suricata suricatta | reverse complement strand
GGAAGGAGGGGACATGGGGGTCAGAGAGGGGTCCCCACTGCTGGGTTGGGGAAGTTAGTTTTGGGGAAAACTGCAGTTTCCTTCCTTCTCTTTCAATCTGCTCTCTGGAGGTGTGCCCCATTCTGCATTGCTGGAGCCAGAATTTAGATCCTGTGCTGAGATGGAGATCACGAGCTGCTTAATCCAGGGGGAGCAGGAAGTGTCAGCGGCACATCCTCAAAGTGTGGGGGTGTGCAGTAGTTGCCAGTAGAAAGAGGAAGGTGAGGTCAGTTTCAAGGTTTTGGAGGCCAAGGAGAGGGGCTCCAGGGGGCAGCTGCACACCCTGGGCATGTTTCACTAATAGGAAACCTGGAAACTGGACAGAGGAGGGGGTCCCTAGACAACCAACTGGGAGCCCCTCTCTCTTTTGCCTTTGCTGCTAGAAGGTTTTGAAGGACAGCAAAGAAGTGAATTCTCCATGAACCCAGTTTTAATGCCCTTACTTTTGCCCCAAAGGGGACAGAAGGGGAATAGGGACATTTATCAGGATAAGGAGGCATCATAAC
>NW_021907398.1:0-545 GCF_006229205.1 Suricata suricatta | reverse complement strand
ATGGTAGAAGTCATCTTCTTCCTCCAGCTCCATGGCTAGAAGGAAGTTCCAAGTCTGTCCTGGTAGTTTTGAAGCACCATCCCGGCATGCTCTCTCCTTGGACTGTGCTTTAAGATACTCAGTACCAAACTTTACATCTACACTTTTCTCTGGTTAACTTTCTGGCTCTGACTTTCATCAGCCAGTAACTGCCAGTAACATCCCACATTTTGTAAGGGCTTGTCTTCCTAGGGCTGAAGTTATCCACTTTATTGATGTTTCTGCTAGGTTCTTAGTCTTGATATGTTTTCCCGCTGGCCTCTTACTGTCTGGCCCAGCAGGCTCAGCAGTCCAGCCAGCCTTTTCCGGGGACTTGGCATGGCATTTTGACATGTTTAAATACTTGTGAAGTCACCACTATAATGAATACAATGAAGATATACATCAACCCAAAAGTTTCCTACTGCCCCATTGTGATAATTCCATTTTATCTCTTCTGTTGGCTTCTTAGCTATAACTTTTGACTTTTATTTCATTGGTTGCTTTAGTGTTTATAGTATATATCT
>NW_021907397.1:0-545 GCF_006229205.1 Suricata suricatta | reverse complement strand
GCAGCTTATAAAATCAGGGCCTCCTTGTGACACAGGAGACGAATTACCAATACAAAAGAAGTATGACTCAGAGGAAGCGGCCCTAAGGCTAGTCCGTTGTGCTCCTGACTGAAAACAATTGAAGGAATTAAAGCTCTGAGCTGGCAAAGTAGCAACATTATCAAACATTTATTAAATTCCACTCAACTCAACACTGACTCAGCAAATACCAATCCAGCACCATTTTGTTATTGCTGAGGACCCAAGAGGGTTATAAAACTTGGTCCCCACCATTACCAAGTTGTAATGTCGTTGGAAAAACAGAAGTTAAACAAACTGAGACTCACAGGCTTTTGATACCATGTATTTTTTCAGACTTACTGATTATTTCTTTTAATTTCAGGAATGTGGCAGATCAAGAAATTAGAAAAGTTTGTAATCATTAAATCTGTAATTGATGGACTAGCAAGATAAAGAAAAATCAAGTCCTAACATTCAAACACTGACAGCTTACCAAAACTCAATCATTAAAAAATATTTTGGGGGCACGGGGGTGGCTCAGTCGG
>NW_021907396.1:0-545 GCF_006229205.1 Suricata suricatta | reverse complement strand
CCCTCAGTTTTTTCTCTAGAGTTAAGATTCTGTTTCTTGGTTTCCCTCTCCTCCCCCCCATATTCATTTGATTTATTTCTTAAATTGCACATATGAGTGAAATCAAATGGCATGTCTTTTTCTGACTAACTTATTTTGTTTAGCATAATACTCTCTAGCTCCATCCACATCATTGCAAATGGCAAGATTTCATTCTTTTTATGCCTGCATTATATCCCTGTGTGTGTGTGTGTGTGTGTGTGTGTGCACGCACGAGCGTGCGTGTGTATTCATGCAGTGTGTGTGTGTGTATCCATCAGTGGATGGATATTTGGGCTCTTTCTAGAATTTGGCTATTGTAAGTAATGCTGCTTTGAGCATCAGGGTGCACATATCCCATCAAATTAGTCGTTTTCTATCCTTTGGGCAAATATCTAATAGTACAACCTACAGAATGGGAGAAGATATTTGCAAAGGACATATCTGATAAAGGGTTAGCATTCAAATCTATACAGGACTTATCAAACTCAACAGCCAAAAATCAAATAACCTAGTTTTAAAAAAAA
>NW_021907395.1:0-545 GCF_006229205.1 Suricata suricatta | reverse complement strand
TGGGACAGTATGTTTCCATCTAGCGCTCCCTTCTCCAGCTGAAAGCGGAGCTTCGTATTGAAAGGTCGGTTGTGTGAGACACTAGCCTGCTCAGGGCGGCGGCCTGTCTGTCTTGGCGGCCTCTCTTTCCTGCAGAAGTGGCCCTAGTTTGACCTGGACTCTCCCAGCCTTACAAGTGAGGCAAGGCCGACTGTCAGAATATCAGTTCCTAGAGACCAAAGAGTATGTTGAAGTCACGTGGCACCATGCCAACCCCCAAAGAGAACCGCCCACTCAGTAAGTGCCTGTGGAGTGACATGGTGTTAACTCAATGGGATATTTTGGGGGAGACCTTCGTGTAGGACTTTCTAAGGTGCTTGTCCCGAATAGTAGTTCTCAGACCAATTCACGGGGAGGCTCTCCGCAGGGTGTTTCTCTGCTGCGGAAGGAGGATCACACGTGTGAAGATACATCTTGCCTCATTTTACAGGGGTTCCGCTCTGCTGATGTCCCTCAAGGGCTTGTAAAAATTTTCTATTGCCACGTGGCAAATCCCCACAAATGTA
>NW_021907394.1:0-545 GCF_006229205.1 Suricata suricatta | reverse complement strand
ACATGAACATGATACACAAAACTGCTGTAATAATCAGCCATGAGGGGAGCCAACCTGGGGCAAAACCTTCTCACAAAAGATGACAGAGGAAAGTGATGGAAAAATCTGAATCCTTAATAATAACATGGAGCTAGATAATTGTACTGTCCTTGGTGCTTTCCCAAACCCTGGGCATCCAATTATGTGAAATAATGAAATTCTTTACCATTTAAAAATTAAGAAAAAGAGAGAGAGCTATCCAGCCACAAAAAGACACAAGAATTTTAAATACATATTGCTAAGTGCAAGAAGCCCATCTGAAAGGGCTACATAATGCATGACTCCAACTCTATGACATTCTGGAAAAGATTAAACTTTAAAGACTATAAAGATCGGAGATATTTAGGACATGAAACTAGTCTCTATGATACTGTAATGATGGATACAGATCATTGTATATTGATCAAAACCCACAGGCCTATACAACACAAAGAGTAAATCCAAATGTGAATTATGGACTTCAGTTAATAATAATATATAATTTGTTAAACTTCCGACTTCAGTTC
>NW_021907393.1:0-545 GCF_006229205.1 Suricata suricatta | reverse complement strand
AGGGGCTGGACACCGCGCAGGACGTCTGGCAGCTGGTGGGCTCACAGCAGGTCTCCTGGCAGCCGCTGTAGAGGGAGGAGCCCAGCTGGCAGGTGCTGGGAGAACAGAGGTCGGTGGTGCAGTAGACCAGGTTGCTGGGATAGGAGGAGCCACAGGAGCTTGGGTAGCGCTGGTAGCCCCCACAGGAACGGGAGGAGAAGTTTCCAGAGCAGCAGCTGTAGGACATGTTGAAGGGAGATGTGAGTTCAGCTGAGTGACAGTGAGAAGACTCTGAGGTTGAATACCACCTCCTAGACTGGGGCATTTATATACCCTCAGCAACAGGTGTGGTAGCCTCCATGGTCATCCTTTACATATTTGCGCACCTTCATTTACATATGTGTAACTCAGAAATCGTCTCGTAATTGCAGTTGGTTAGTCTCCCACAACTTGTATTTATGGGTACTATAATTTTGGTGTTACAGCCAAAGCCAATGAACTGCTCCTATGTCAGAAATAGCGTGACTGTGTGACATTAATGATCATCCCATCACGATGAGGAAAGC
>NW_021907392.1:0-545 GCF_006229205.1 Suricata suricatta | reverse complement strand
TTGGGGAGAGGGAGGGACCAAAACCTGAGAGACTATTGAATACTGAAAATGAACGGAGGGTTGAAGGGGGAGGGGAGAAAAGAGGTGGTGGTAATGGAGGAGGGCACTTGTGGGGAAGAGCACTGGGTGTTATATGGAAGCCAATTTGACAATAAACTATTTTAAAAAATAAAAATAAATAAATAAATAAAAATTTTAAAAAGAAATATTTTGCAAACCCTATTTCACTGCAAAATTTCCAAATCTTATAGGAACAACTACAGCTGAACAAGGATTGACATTAGTTTGTAAAGGGTTTTTTTTTTTGAATTGTATATAAATCTCTTCTAACATTTAATAAAACATTTAATAGAAGTTTATTTTAATCCAAAAATACAATGTTGAAAAGAAATTGTTAAAAAAATTAAAAATTATATACGCATGTTGTTAACGAGCCTGAACTTTAATGGCTCCAAATAATATAGTAAGATAGAAGGAAAAACATGCAATTTTACAGTGGAGAAACCTAAGAAGCACTGTCTCAGACAGATTATCAAGGTTAATAT
>NW_021907391.1:0-545 GCF_006229205.1 Suricata suricatta | reverse complement strand
TCAACCACGGGTGGGCCTCGGGGCTCATCCCACCTCTGCTTTCTGTTTGCAGCCCCTGGGGCTGACCCCGAGCTACGGACCTGTCCCCGCCTCCCACACTGAGCCTGCGGGAGCAGGGGGAGACGAGGGTGCCGGCACCAGCCTGGAGCCCGCCGCCATGTGCACCAGCCAGGGTCCAAAGGGTAAAGCTGCAGCCCTGCCTGGCTCCCTCCTACCACACGAGCATCCCATAATGTCCCGCTCTTCCCTGCCCTTGACTGAGCCCCGATCTTTCTGCTGCCTCCCGACCCTGACCACCGTGTCCCCTGGATCGCTCATTTCACAATCAGGGAAAGCCCTCGAGTGCTCCCTCCTTGTCCTTAAATGTCTCCTTGTCACAACTGACAGCACAGTGCTCCCTGAAGCCCCATCTGCCTCAGGAGTCAGTTTCTTCAAAATCTCAGCTGGACTCAGAAGTGGGGTTGCACCCGTGGCCACTTCCAGAGCACTGGGGCCCAGCCCCTCGTCCAGGGTGAGCGGTGAGCAGTGCCAGCCTTCCGCACCCC
>NW_021907390.1:0-545 GCF_006229205.1 Suricata suricatta | reverse complement strand
GGCTCCTGGAGCAGTCCAACATGGGGGCCTGGGTAGGGGGCCCGCAGATCATTACCGGAAGAAAAGAGACAAGGCATTACACAATATAGTGTTATTTCCTGTTCGCCTCTTTCAGGCCTTCTCTTGTCAAAGATAAAAGTCTCGGGGCACCTGGGTGGCTCAGTCGGTTAAGCCTCCGACTTCGGCTCAGGTCAGATCTCACATTTGTGGGTTCGAGCCCCCATCAGGCTCTGTGCTGACAGCTAGCTCAGAGCCTGGAGCCTGCTTCCTGTTCTGTGTCTCCTTCTCTCTTTGCCCCTCCCCCTCTCATGCTTTGTCTCTCTCTGTATCAAAAATAAATAAAACATTAAAAAAAATTTTTTTTTTAAAAAGATAAAAGTCTCCATTTAGCTCGGGCATGCCTTTGACATTTCTCCTATCCTTGCTAATAAAAAAAGAACAGCCTCAACAGGCAGTGGAATTACTTGGTAGGGATATAAAGTGTAATCAGTGCATTTATTTCAATAAGAAATTGGGTCAACTTAGGGGCATCGCAGTGGCTAAGT
>NW_021907389.1:0-1304 GCF_006229205.1 Suricata suricatta | reverse complement strand
GCTGAGAGCCCCACGGGGCCTCCCCACCTCCCTGTGGGCACTGGGGGCAGCCCGGGACCCTGCAGACACGCGACAGAGACCCTGGAGCTGGCCCTGGAGGAGGTGACGGCTGTGGTGGCCTGGCAGCTGACGTGGAGGGGGCTCTCGCTCTTCTTGATTTGCCACCAGGAGCTGCCGTCCACTCGCTTCCTAGAGCTACTGTCTCTCTTACCTTCCCTGTAGGGTCAAAATTAAAAAGTGTAGATTCTGCAGACAGAAGAACATGGTTTTAACTTAAAAAAAAATGACCAGAGCAACTCACTCAAGCTTTCCCGAGCCTCATGTGGCCATCCTGACGTAGAGGGGTCACTGAGCACCCCGCACTGACGAGGGTGCACTGGGAACGAGCGGTTTGTGGGCTCAGGGCAGGTGGCCAGTGGCTGCTGGGGTCAGGTGCCAGCGGCTGGGGAGGGAGGTGGTGACGGTGGTGGCGGCCACACTTCTGAGCCCCGAGTGAGGCTTGACAGGCGGGGATGCAGTGTTCCAGGCGCTGAGCACAAAGCGCTTTCTTGCACCTGCCCCCCGGGAAGAGGTGCCGGGACACGGATGGGGGCGCACTGATCCTCAGAGCTCTTCTCTCCAGTCTATAAATACGAGTGGTGGTAATTGCTAGAAATTACGTGACCGGGTGATGTGCCCGGGTGGTGAGGCCTCCTGACTCACGGCTGCAGGCCCTTCGGCCTCCGGTTGTTAAGCCACAAAAATCTGGGCAAACTTTGCAGCCCTAAGTGGCTCTGTTACGTGGCCACGTTTGGGCAGCACTCCCGTGGGCTCTGGGAGTACAAAGTGCGATGTTTTTACAGAAGGAGGGCGGGGCCGGGAGAGTTATCTGCAAGAGAAAATGGTCCAGGTGGGGACGCCTCCCTCAGGGGAGCAGCGAGGGATCTAATCCTGCGGCCGCCTCACCCGTCTTTGGAGGACAGTGGGGACCCACGGGCAGACTCGGCTGAGCGAGCTCCTGACCGACCCAGGAAAACCGCATTTCGGGGAGGGGGCGGTGCTGCGCACAGACCAGGCGTGGGGCCCGGGTTGGAATCTCGGTGCAGACAGCCCCGTTTGGGGCCTGCAGTCCACTTTTTAACAGGCCCAGGGACTGACACACGGCCACCTGGCCGGTAATGCGCCCCGCTGCTTTCCTTGGTTTGCTTTGTTTTGTTTTTTTGTTCCTACCTTCCTTGCCTTTGCCTTGCCTTAGTTCCAGAAATATGGGGGAATGGGGAAAATAGCACAGCCTCTCCCTAACGGGAATGTAAATTTTACTCTCC
>NW_021907388.1:0-545 GCF_006229205.1 Suricata suricatta | reverse complement strand
TAAGAAATATATTAGAAATAATGAGAGAAAAATAAAATGAAAAAACTTGAATAGATGGACCAGCGAACAGAATGAAATATGATTGAAATTGCATCCAGTTTCCCTTAGAATCAAACTGTGAAGCACTTTGTAGTCCATAAACTAAGCAGGCAGAGAGACTTGTGGTGTTTTTCAAGAGCATGGTTGGCCCAGTTGGGATGGATTTGGTGTAATGGCTCCATTCTCCACCAGATAGTGCTGCTTGGTTTACTGGTGTGGATAGTGGTGGGGCATGTAAGTGTGTATGTGACTGTGGGGAAGGGTGAAAACAGTGTACATGTAGCTACCCAGTCAGAGCTCTGTGCTGTTGCTCAAGTACCTGTCTTTTGTCTCCAGCTTTCGTGCATTCCATCCATGACCAAGCCATCAGCCTGCCATGAAATACATCCCTCTTGAGTTTTATCTCAGATATGGCTGTATCCAAACTCCTCATTTCTGAGAGCCCTGCAGCTTTGACCCACTCAGACCCTCTGGGAGAGGGTCTCACCGAACAATGGCTGGGTGCC
>NW_021907387.1:0-545 GCF_006229205.1 Suricata suricatta | reverse complement strand
TGAAACCTGAGTTATCTTTAGCTTTTCTTCCTCAGCACCCTCAAAGCTCCCCAATTCCAGATCTTGCCTATTCAAGTTTCTGACTTTCTTTACTACAACCTTTTCTCTAAATTAAACTATCATCAACACTCCTCTGTACAATTAGGAAAACCTATAAACCAGTATTTGAAGCCCCAACCCCAACTTCATTCTCTCTGTTTCACTTCCGTGCAAGTGTTCTGCCCTGAAATACATGAGATTTTATTTCTACATGACTTCAAAACCTTTAACATGAGTCTTCAAGCTGAAGCTCAGGAGTCCCTTATCAGCTACATAATGAAATCCAAACTTTCCAGCAGACCTTTCAGTCTTTTTACAACTTAGCACAGCCTTTCTCTCCTTTCTCACCTCTATCTAGAAATTCTCCTTTTATTCATTTCTCTATTCCATACACTAAATTAACTGATACACTCTAAATTCTGCTACCTTCTTTGTGCCCTGACTCAGGCTATTCCCTGGCCCTGAAATGCCTATCCCCTCATCTTCCTCTGGCAAATTATTCTCTT
>NW_021907386.1:0-545 GCF_006229205.1 Suricata suricatta | reverse complement strand
TCTCTTTCAAAACCGAGATGAGAATATAAATCCTACAAACTCAGGGATGCATAGACCAGAAATAAAACAACTGTTTTGAGGAATTTTCTCCTGATATTAGCATCTGCAAGAGAGCCATGTTAGAACTTAGATTCAAGTACTCCTAATGACCTTAGAAGAGCAAAGGCTAACATTCTCTGAATAAAAGCAGATGCAAACTGTCTCATTATTTAAAAATTATGTTTCAATTATAATAACTAGTGCACTGTCAAAGATAACCTGACATATTGTAAGGACACAAGTCTAAACCAAACAGACTCCATGACAGGCTTTAAGTTTCCCCTCTGACCTTAAAGGCCTAAGTTTCAGTTTCCCCGGAACTATCAGGCAGGTAGTTACACATTGCCCAAGGCAGGAGAGACCACCCTTGTAGCACCCAATCGGAAGCGGCCAGCTAACA
Organism: Suricata suricatta; assembly: GCF_006229205.1. Lineage (NCBI taxonomy): Eukaryota > Metazoa > Chordata > Mammalia > Carnivora > Herpestidae > Suricata > Suricata suricatta. The sequence continues at coordinate 106 of NW_021907386.1, read as the reverse complement.
CCCTTAACATTCCTAAGGGCAGGCCTGTAGATGGAAACCATAGATAGTTACCTGTTGTTTAATACTAGATTAACCAGTTACTCACCCCACCGGGAGGCGGGGGGGG
>NW_021907385.1:0-545 GCF_006229205.1 Suricata suricatta | reverse complement strand
AACTCTAGACCCTCATCTGCCAAGAGACAGTACGGGAGGAATCTATATAACAAACTCATGCACTCGCCTTTATTTCTCATTAGTTCCTGATATATTTGCCTTCCTGTAATGTGCTGCCCTAGAAATTCAAAATTCTGTTCCTTCATCTTGTTACGTCTCTACAAATGTATTGCTCTTCTGCGAAGATGCTTTATAAGCCAAAGTTCTAACCGTCCTTTTGAGTTATCACTGGGTTAGCTCATGCATATGCACCATGCACACATTAACAAACTTGTTTGGTTTTCTCTTGTCCATCTGTCCTTTATCAGTCTACATGGGAGGGCCCCCATCAATGAACTTCAGATGGGTAGAGGCAAAAGAAAATTTCTCTCTCTACAACATCTTTGGGGAGATGCATTATCTGCCTGCCACAGATATCTACCTTTTAGTATTGGGTAGGCTGTTTCCAACTCAGGCAGTCATGGACTGATCCATTCAACAAGTGTTCATTAAGCACATATTCTGTGCCAGACGTGGTGCAGAGCCTGGGATCAGAGTGCTGAACA
>NW_021907384.1:0-545 GCF_006229205.1 Suricata suricatta | reverse complement strand
ACTTCATGTCATATAAAAGGATTAACTCTGAGACCTATATGATGAAAACTATAGAAACCTTATGAAAGAGATTGAAGAAGACACCAAGAAATGGAAAAACATTTCATGCTCATGGATAGGAAGAATAAACATTGTGAAAATGTCATTACTACCCAAAGTAATCTACACATTCAATGCAATCCCCATCAAAATTGCACCAGCATTCTTCTCAAAGCTAGAACAAACTATCCTCAAATTCGTATGGAACCACAAAAGGCCTCAAATAGCCAAAGTAATATTGAAGAAGAAAACCAAAATGGGAGGCATCACAATCCCAGACTTTAGCCTCTACTCCAAAGCTGTCATTATCAAGACAGTATGGTATTGGCACAAAAACAGACACATAGACCAATAGAATAGAATAGAGAACCCAGAATTGATCCCACAAATGTACGGCCAATTAATTTTTGACAAAGCAGGAAAGAGTATCCGATGGAAAAAAAAGACTGCCTCTTTAGAAGGTGGGGCTGGGAGAAGTGGACAGCAACATGCAGAAGAATGAAACT
>NW_021907383.1:0-545 GCF_006229205.1 Suricata suricatta | reverse complement strand
TTTGTACTTTAGCAGTATTACGACGCTGTGCCTAGACATCACGTGATTTTTATTTATCTTGCTTGACCTTTACTGACCTTTCTTGAATCTGTGGCCTGATGTCCTTCATTCATTTGAAAAATCTGAATTCGAGTATTGACTCTGCTCCATTATCTTTCTCTTCTTCTGAGACCCGCTTTGCATGTATATTGGACCTCTTAACCATGTCCTACATGCCTTGTACACTGTTCCGTTTTTCCAAAATCTATTCTTCGTGTCTCAGTTTAGCTACTTTCTTTTGGCCAGACATTCACTGACTTCTTAAATTTAAAAATGGGAATTTTCAGTTCTAGGATGTCCATTTAAATGTTTTTATAGTTCCAACTCTCTATGAAAATCTCCATCTCTATTTTTTGGAATGTTTTAGTGATACTTATTTTAAAGTCATTTTGTCTGCTCATTTTAATACCTGGGTTGCCCCTCAGTCTGCTTCCCTTGGCTATCTGTTTTTTCTCTTGGTTTTCTGGTCACATGGTCTTGTCACTTCCCATGCCTAGTAATTTTGA
>NW_021907382.1:0-545 GCF_006229205.1 Suricata suricatta | reverse complement strand
ATAAAATAAGTAGCTTGGTTTTTGTATTTATTTTGGTTGGAATTTATAGCAAGTTTGAATCTGTAACAATGGTTTTCATAAGTTTAAGAAAACATGATGGTTATCTCTTCAAATATCCGTGTCTGTTCTTTTATCTCTACTTCCTCTGGAACTCCAATTATACAAATTACACACTATTATGTGTAATATAGGTTTGTTAGAACCTTTTCCTATGTCTCTTTTGTATTTTACACTCTTGTTTTTGTTTTCATTGACCTTACTAGCAGTGCTTCGGTTTGCACATTTTTTATGAATTGTGCTTGTTTCGTTAGTCTTGTCTTTTCTCTGCCTACTCTGTTGATAATTTCACCTATAGCATTCCTCAAGTCAAGTATTATATTTTTCAGCTTTAGAATTTTAATTATATTCTTTTAAAATATATATTCTAATTATCTATTAAATTTCTCACTTTTAAAATTTAATTTCTTAAACATTTCAAAGTCTATGTCTGATTAACTAAAATATTGGGTCTTCTGGAAATTTGTTTATATTAACTATTTTCTTCT
>NW_021907381.1:0-545 GCF_006229205.1 Suricata suricatta | reverse complement strand
GAGAAAGAATGAAATCTGGCCATTTGTAGGAAAGTGGATGGACCTTGAGGGTGTCCTGCTAAGCAAAATAAATCAGGCAGAGAAGGACAGATACCATATGTTTGCACTCATAGGTCCAGCAAAAGAACAGGAGAAACCTAATGGAGGACCAGGGGGAGGGGAAGGGGGATAGAGAGTTGGGGAGAGAGAGGGACGCAAAACCTGAGAGACTATTGAATACTGAAAAGGAACCGAGGGTTGAAGGGGGAGGGGGAGAGGGAAGGGAAGTGGTGGTAATGGAGGAGGGCATTTGTGGGGAAGAGCACTGGGTGTTATATGGAAACCAATTTGATAATAAACTATTAATTTAAAAAAGTTGGATTTTCTAATAGAGATTGGATATCCAAAAAATGAGCAATACATTCCTATTCCTACCAGATTTTTAACAAACATATGGACATAACAATATATAAAATATTTCCATTAATAAGGTTCATGCTGGGTTTGGTTTTAGTTTTAGTTTTTCTTTGTTGTTTTTAGGTATTAAAAGCCTCAAAACAGCTTGA
>NW_021907380.1:0-545 GCF_006229205.1 Suricata suricatta | reverse complement strand
TCCTAAGGGCAGGCCTATTGCTTAGGCTAGTTACACCCTATGTGAGGGTCCTGGGTCCTGGGTCTACTCTGTGATTGGTTAACACTCTAAATGTTGCAATTGGATAAACCTGCTGTCAATAATAATTGGATCACTGTACCTGTGTCACAATTTCCTGTAACTCCCCCTTCCCAAACTCATCAAAGCCCTGCCCCACCTTTGTTCGGGGCTCGCTCGCTCTCAGCATGGATCCACCACGCCGGTAAAGTCTGTGAGCCCGAGTTTAGGCCCCGGCGAGCCTAAACCTGTAATAAAGCCCTTTGCTTTTGCATGCAGGCTTCGGCCTCCCTGGCGGTCTCTGGTTTTTGGGGACGATATTAAAATCTGGGCATAGCACCAGGCAAGTAGGAGGGAAGCAAGTGATTGGCCATTTAGTGAAGGAAGGCTGAACTGAAATTTCTCTGCAAGAAAACCTTAGAGACCAATTTATGAAAGGCCCCTGCTGTTGTCAACCTCCAGATTTACCATCTAGTTCCTAAAAGGCTAATGGTGATGACTTCAGACCC
>NW_021907379.1:0-545 GCF_006229205.1 Suricata suricatta | reverse complement strand
AGGGATTTTAAGAATAGAGCAAATGGGTACATTGTTGAATTCAGGAGTGTGGAGAGAATGAGAGGAAGAGGTGATGTACAGGGGACTTGGCTGCAGTTGGGCCAGTTTCCATTCTATGTTGCGGTGTGAGATGTGGTGTCACTTCTGATGGGTCATCCATGAACCAAAGAGTTGTTCTTTTTTTTTTTCTTAAGAGTTTTTCTTAGCCGCAGTAGTAGTGGCATTTATTTTACATTCTCATTAAGAATTCAAGTTTTGTAACATAATTATCTGTAGTTCGCACGTGGGCGCACGGAAGCAAGGACAGGAGGGTAAGGGAATGAGGAAAAGAAAAGAGAATCAAAGGATGGGAATGGGAGGGACACCATGAGTGATGCCCATATTGCCACTTTCTTGCACATTTGCAAGAATTTTTATAGAAACAGCCACAACTAAGAGAAGGTTTTTTCTAGACAAAACTTCCTCTATTTTCATGATTATTGTTGTGCCATATTCCTGGGAACTTTACACTCTCTTCTTATTGTTATTTTAAGAGTGCCAAAGCG
>NW_021907378.1:0-1304 GCF_006229205.1 Suricata suricatta | reverse complement strand
TCCCACAAATGGCAGAATTTTATTCCTACAACTATCTCGTTTTAGTATGCCCTTGATTATTTATGATAACGTCTTTCCACTTTTGAAACAGCTAAGGTTATTTATAATCACATTACCTTCTATGTTGAATTCTCTTTTATTTATTTATTTGTTTATTTTTATGTTGACTTCTTAAGATAGACGATTCTTCAGAGCATTTCTAGATTTACAAAAACAATTGTGCAGAAAGTACAGGCGGTTCCCAGACTCTCTATCCCCCCAAGTTTAGAGCTTCTTCCACGAGTCACCTCTTGCATCAGTGTGATACATTTGTCACAATGGATGAAGTCCGTTGCGCTGTTATAGCTGAAGCCCATCGTTCACTAGGACGAACTCTTTGTGTCGCAGGGGCCCATGCACTTGAAAAACACAGTGCTGGACGACGCAGGCACTTCGCTGTAGCAGTAGGCTCTACTGACCTTCCGATGACCTGTCACAAGGCCGATCATCTGCCTCCAGACCTCAGTTGACCACGGGGGCAGAAACGGTCAGAAGTGACACCATGTGTAAGGACGGACTACTGTCCAGTCCCCGCTTATGCTGGTTCTGTTTACGACGGTGCAAAAAAAAGGGCACATTTGGGAGGAAGCTTACTTTGGATTTCGATCCTTTCCCAGGCTGTGCCATGGGTGGGGTCCGCTCTGGGGATGCCGGGCAGCAGGACCAGGAGGGCACACCGCCAACACACCGACCACCATTCTGACCCCCTTCTGCCGGTCACTTTCAGTACAGCATTCAGTGAATTGCATGAGACCTTCAACACGAGTATAAAATAAGCTGCGTGTTAGATGAATTTGCCCAAATGTAGGCTGAAGGAAGTGTTCTGAGCACAGTTGAGGTGATTGGAACTAACCTATGGTGTTCTATAGGCCAAGGCTGTAAATGCACTTTTAACTCGTATTTTCATTTATGATGGGTTCAGCAGGACGTTAACCCCACTGTAAGTCAGGGAAGCACTCTCCTGTGCTTGTAAATATTTTCAATTCATTTCCCGAGTTCTTTGTTCTGTTGTCTGCCACTCTGTTTCAGCCTTCTGGGGGCTCACCGGGGCACCGGCTGGGGGTCTGCCTTCTGTGATGCTCACCGGCTGTAACCTCTGCTCCCGAGGACGGCGATTCACTCTTCCCTCTCCTTTCTCTCCGGGTTTTGGGTTCCCAGGTTGCCCTGTGACCTCCAAACCCTGATGTATCTGAGAATTATTGATTTTCAGCTTTTCTCTTGTGGTGAGGATGATCGTGACGACTTCCAAACTGTGTCCATGTTAG
>NW_021907377.1:0-545 GCF_006229205.1 Suricata suricatta | reverse complement strand
CACTCGGCTCTGAGTTTCATGTCAGCAGACTATGCCAAATAACACCTTTGTTGCAATTATCTTCAGATCCTAGGCCACCCCCTTCTTTAAGGATTTTCAATCCTAGTTGGCAGTTACTTTCACTAACACTGCTCCTATGATTTCATAGATGACACTCCAATAACCTACAGCCACCGAGCCCCTTGTTCTCCTCTCCTCCAATGACTAGATCCTGCCCTCTGTCCTCATCTTCTATGGGCAGAAGTGTATCGCCCACAACTTTATATGCTGAAGCACTACCTCCAATGTGATGATACTTGGAGACGGGCCCTTCAGGTTGTAGGGTACAGACCTCATGATGGGATTCGTACTTTTATAAAAAGACACAAGAAAGCTTGCATCCTCTCTTTCTACACCCACATGCACCCAGGAAAGGCTGCGTGAGGACACAGGAAGGTGACCATCTTCCCCGCCCCTCATGGTGATTGGGTCTTGGACGCCCAGTTTCCAGAACTATGAGAAATAAGCTCCTGTTGTTGAAGCATCCCAGTTTGCAGTACTTTGTC
>NW_021907376.1:0-545 GCF_006229205.1 Suricata suricatta | reverse complement strand
ACTTCCTGAAACCAGGACCTCAAAGAGATATTTGACCTCCCATGTTCATTGCAGCACTATTCACAATAGCCAAGATGAGAGAACCATCTAAATGTAGATGGACAAATGAATGGTTAAAGAAAATGTTGTATGGGAGGGTGGAGCCAAGATGGCAGAGAGGAAGGGAGCTCTGTAAACTCCGTCTGCACCATTTATCGAACTTAGAAGGACATTACGCTCATCTGCGAGAGCGGAAGGAGAAAATTCGAACTCCAGAAGGAATAGAACCTCAAGGATACCTGAGTGAGTGGGGGCGAACAAGGGAGATCCGAGGATGGGCCAGCCCGGGACGGGCAGGGGAGGTAAGATCCCCAGCCCAACGTGGCGCAAGCACGCAGTGCCCGAGAGACAAAGGGAAGAGACAGAGTCGGAACACGCTCATAGAACTGTCTCTGGGGAAGAGGTATAAAACGCTTGGCTGCGCTTGGAGACAGAAACCCACTCCACAGATAACTGCTGGGTAGCCGGAATCCCGAACCGGGGTGGCACAAGAGAAGGAATAGCTT
>NW_021907375.1:0-545 GCF_006229205.1 Suricata suricatta | reverse complement strand
TTGTTTAGGAGACATATGGTTTTGAACTTTAGCTCTCTGAATCCCCTCCACCTTCCAAATCAGCAAAACAAATGTTCAAGGCAAATAGTTGTTTTTAACTGTTTGTTATAGTTGCTTATCTCTCAAGAATTTCTCATATGGCAAGCATCAGGATTTACATCATTGTTTTAAAGGTCTCCCAGGATGCTCTTAAAATGTGCATTTTTGTTGAAAGAATTAACAATGTGGGTTAAGACAGGGTGAACTGAAATGGAACTCCTTCACCTCTACAGTGATACATTGGGGGCTATTTTCCCTTTGCATAAAACTGTTAAAAGCCACAGCCTGATAGTTTTTAAAATGGGATCTGGTCCCGGACTTCGCGTGCAAACCAGGCGTCAGTTCCTCAGTAGGAGCTCTAAATGGAAAGGCAAAGCGGTTCTTTAAATTACTCGATTGTCTTTTTAAATTTTTTTTAACATATGCAATTATTTTCCATCCTTTACAATACAGTAGTTGCAATGACACTCAAAACAGAAAAGCAAAGTAAAAAATCAAAACACCAA
>NW_021907374.1:0-545 GCF_006229205.1 Suricata suricatta | reverse complement strand
GTTTGTTTGGTTTTTCTTAAGAGAGAGAGCGTGAGTGGGGGAGTGAGGCAGAGGGAGAGAGAGAGAATCACAAGTGGGTTCCACACTGAGCATTGAACTAAAATCAAGAGTTGGATGCCAACCGACTGAGCCACCCAGGCACCCCTACCTTATAATTTTTTTTTAATGTTTTACTTATTTTTGAAAGAGAGGGAGGGGCACCTGGGTGGCTCAGTCGGTTAAGCCTCTGGCTTCGGCTCAGGTCAGATCTCACGTTCGTGGGTTCGAGCCCCGCATCGGGCTCTGTGCTAACAGCTAGCTCAGAGCCTGGAGCCTGCTTCCAGTTCTGTGTCTCCTTCTCTCTCTGCCCCTCCCCCTCTCATGCTCTGTCTCTCTGTATTAAAAATAAATAAAACATTAAAAAAAAAAAGAAAAAAGAAAGAGAGGGAGAGACAGCATGAAGAGGGTAGGGTCAAAGAGAGAGACAGAGAATCTGAAGCAGGCTTCAGGCTCCTAGCTGTCAGCACAGAGCCCGATACGGGACTCGAACCCACAACCGTGAGATC
>NW_021907373.1:0-545 GCF_006229205.1 Suricata suricatta | reverse complement strand
CAGAGGGAGAGAGAAGAGAGTGTGAGCTGTTTCTATCCTCAACCTTATTGGACCAATTAGTACCATAGAGCTGCACCGGAAACAATCATTCATCTCTCCACCCCTCTGCCCACCAGGCGTTTATCAAGCTTCCATGGCACAGAAAGCAGCATTCCAGATTTTCTGAGGACAAATGATTCGAGATTGCATGAAGACCTGTTTTCAAAAAATTCACTGTTCAGTGGGGAAGAAAAAAACACATCTGCATGGACAGACATGCATAAAGGGCGGCAGAGCTGGATGTGGAGAGAAACGCTACAGAATGCGGGGTGGGCTTCACCTGGGAGCCGGGGAGGTGTGAGACCCAGGAGCAGAAGGCACAGGCATTGTTTTTTTAAATATCACGTTAGCTAATGTGCAGTGTAGTCTTGACTCCAGCAGTAGAACCCAGTGATTCATCTCTTACATAGGACACCCTGTGCTCATCTTGAAAAGTGCCCTCCTTAATGCCCATTGCCCATTTAGCTCACCCCCCACCCACCTTCCCCTTCCAGCATTCTTCACAG
>NW_021907372.1:0-545 GCF_006229205.1 Suricata suricatta | reverse complement strand
GGGGTGCGGAAGGCTGGCACTGCTCACCGCTCACCCTGGACGAGGGGCTGGGCCCCAGTGCTCTGGAAGTGGCCACGGGTGCAACCCCACTTCTGAGTCCAGCTGAGATTTTGAAGAAACTGACTCCTGAGGCAGATGGGGCTTCAGGGAGCACTGTGCTGTCAGTTGCGACAAGGAGACATTTAAGGACAAGGAGGGAGCACTCGAGGGCTTTCCCTGATTGTGAAATGAGCGATCCAGGGGACACGGTGGTCAGGGTCGGGAGACAGCAGAAAGATCGGGGCTCAGTCAAGGGCAGGGAAGAGCGGGACATTATGGGATGCTCGTGTGGTAGGAGGGAGCCAGGCAGGGCTGCAGCCTTACCCTTTGGACCCTGGCTGGTGCACATGGCGGCGGGCTCCAGGCTGGTGCCGGCACCCTCGTCTCCCCCTGCTCCCGCAGGCTCAGTGTGGGAGGCGGGGACAGGTCCGTAGCTCGGGGTCAGCCCCAGGGGCTGCAAACAGAAAGCAGAGGTGGGATGAGCCCCGAGGCCCACCCGTGGTTGA
>NW_021907371.1:0-545 GCF_006229205.1 Suricata suricatta | reverse complement strand
GCTCAGAGCCTGGAGCCTGCTTCATGTTCTGTGTGTCCTTTTCTCTCTGCCCCTCCCCCTCTCATGCTCTGCCTCCCTCTGTATCAAAAATAAATAAAACATTAAAAAATTTCTTTAAATCATTATTTCTGTCAGAGAGAGTGAGAGTGAGAAAGAGAGAGAGTGCATGAGCAAGGGAGGGACAGAAAGGGAGACACGGAAGCTGAAGGATGCTCCAGTCTCTGAGCTCTCAGCACAGAGTCTGACAGGGGCTTCAACTCCTGAACTGCGAGGACATGACCTGAGTCAAAATTGGGTGCCCAAGAAATGGAGCCACCCAGGCACCCCTACAGGGTACATTTTAAAACTCCCATGGACAATACATGAAAATTCTAACCTAAGTGCTCATTATTTTCACTGAAATTTGGTGTTACCCTGTCGTTTTAGGAAGTTCTTTTTTTGATTTTCTGTGTGTTCTGTCCTGTTTTGTTCTGTTTTGTTGCGATTCTAGTAAATCTTGAATGGTTTCTCCCAATAAAATATGAAATCGTCTTCCTACAGGTTTT
>NW_021907370.1:0-545 GCF_006229205.1 Suricata suricatta | reverse complement strand
ACACATATTCACATAGCCAACATGTGGATGAAAATGTGCTCAATATCATTAGTCACATGGGAAATCCAAAGTAACACCACATGAGGGGCGTGTGGGTGGCTCAGTCTGTTAAGTGTCCGGCTCTGGATTTCAGCTCAGGTCATGACTTCAGAAATTCATGGGATGGAGCCCTACATGGGCTCTATGGAGCCTGCTTGGGATTCTCCTCTCTCTCTGTCTCTCTCTCTCTCTCTCTGCCTCTTCCCTGCTCGTGTATGCACCCATGCACTCTCCCTCAAAATAAAGAAACTTAAAAACAAAAAAAAAAAAAAAACACATAAAATATCACTATATATCCAGCAAAACAGTGACAAATTAAGACTGACGACACCAATGTTTAGCGAGGGGGTCGAGCAACGAGAACTCTTTTACGTTACTGGGGGAGGGAGTGTGTAAAATGGTATAATTGCTTTGGAAAACTGGGAGCATCTACTAAAATTAAACATTTATATCCTTGAGCTCAACAATTCCACTCCTGGGTATGTGTGTACTCTAGAGAAACTAGT
>NW_021907369.1:0-546 GCF_006229205.1 Suricata suricatta | reverse complement strand
GCGCTGACAGCTAGCTCAGAGCCTGGAGCCTGCTTCCGGTGCTGTGTCTCCTACTCTCTCTCCCCCTCCCCCTCTCATGCTCTGTCTCTCTCTGTATCAAAAATAAATAAAAAACAGTAAAAAAAAAATTTTAAATGTATTGCTTTAAGGGGCGCCTGGGGGGGGCTCAGTCGGTTAAACAGTGGACTCGGCTCAGGTCATGATCTCACGGTTCATGAGTTCGAGCCCCGCGTCCAGCTCTGTGCTGACAGCTCAGAGCCTGGAGCTGCTTCGGATTCTCTCTCTCCCTCTCTCTCTGACCGCCCCCCCCCCCGCTTATGCTCTGTCTCTCTCTTTCTTTTTTTTTTAATTTTTAATGTTTTTTATTTATTTTTGAGAGATAGAGAGAGACAGCTCAAGCAGGGGAGGGTCTGTCACCCGTGCAGGGGACACGCAGCTCCTGAAGGGGGAGAGTTGACTTTCATCACTGTTGCAAATACCATTTATCAGCCCTCCAACCCCAGCCTGTCCGGGGCTCCACATTCTCAGAAAGTGAGAGCTGTGGCC
>NW_021907368.1:0-546 GCF_006229205.1 Suricata suricatta | reverse complement strand
CAGTAAATTATCACTTTTTTTTCCAGATGGCTTTTCTGAGGAGATGAGGAGGAGACTATATAAAAGCATGGATCAAATAATTTTTCCCTGTTCCCATTTTATACGCTGAGTGCCCTTTTGGGAGTTAGAGCCCATGACTGCTTTTCATAAAGAAGAATTGTATTTCTTTAGGTTTTCTTGTGTGTTTTTAGGGAATACATTGATCCCAGAACGGGGGTGGAAATTGTGCTTAGATTTGTGCCACAATATGTTCTTCACTTAACTGCTCTTCTTGATTCACTGTGTCCTCCATTTTGCCATGTTGAGCACACCCAGGACGGGGGCCCCAGTCAGGTGGGGCTGAATGTTTTCTGAGCCATGATTAGAGTAGACGGCAGCCTCTCCCCCTTTTGGTGGAAATTTCCAGTGAACAAGCAACACCACCATTTCTCCTACAGTTGGGGAGAAGGGGCTGGAAGGAGAGGAAACCTAGTCATCTTCTTGACTAGCATTTCTATGGTTTATCCAAGTGGCTCATCTTAGAAGACAGTCTTGACTGTCTCTGTC
>NW_021907367.1:0-1305 GCF_006229205.1 Suricata suricatta | reverse complement strand
TGTGAAATTAGGTGATTAACTAGTTGTTACTTAACCTTCTAATTTCTGTATAAGTCTAATTACATGAAATAGAACTTGGGGTTTTGATTTTTTACTTTGCTTTTCTGTTTAGAGTGTCATTGTAACTCCTGTATTGTAAATGATGGAAAATAATTGCATATGTTAAAAAAATTGTGTTATATTCAATAAATAAATAAATAAAAATAAAAAAAAATAAAAGATGGGAAAAGGCAGGCCTGGTCAAATGAAGTAGGAAGAGCATATTAGGCAGGACAAATAGTTTTGGGTTGAAGAAATTTATGCAATGAAATTATTTTTTTTGGCAGACACAGAGAATGGTTGTAAGGAATGTCATTAGTTTTTAACTCCGTGTCAGTTCCATACACAAAAGAGATGCACATGGTGTTTATCTATGCAGAGATTTTCGTTCCAATGGGACAACAATGCAGATTTATTCCACTGTGAAGAGACTTCTTATGTAAAAATCAGATTTTTTTTTAGAACAAATGAAGTGTTGGTTATTTGCATAACAAAAGAATTATTTGATTTACAAGGAAATTTGCCACAGTGTTATTTAAGTAAACCCCTTTTATGTAATGAAAACATAAAACTATTTTCTAAACTGTGTTCAATAAACTCTTCTCCTGGGAACACATGTATTATATAAGAGAATGTATCCATTTGGTTTTCAAAAAGACAATAGTAGCCTACCATTTAATGTTATTTAACTATTAATAAACATGTCAAGATGGCTCAATTAAAATATGTATTTTCTGGTTCCCCTTGAAAATAGTCTTCGGAGGTCAATGGAGGTTATATACAGATTTTTAGACAAGAATTGAGTGAAGAATAAGTATGTGTTGGGGTCCATCCAGCCAGAAGTGCTGTGTGGCCTTTGGGACCCTGCTTCCCCTACTTGAAAATGTGTGTGCTTGACTGCTTGACCTAAGTGGAACAGAGACTGGGGTTAGTTCTCCCATTAATCATGCCACTTGGTAATCATGGTTTCAGTAACTGGGCAGATTTTCTGATTAAAACTTCCTCCCTAGTTACGGGCACCTTACAGACTATTGTTTAAGCCTTTAAGAAAAAATAGCCTTGTCATAAGGTTCGGTTAATAATATCACTATGTACTTAAAACAAACCCCTGCTGATGTATTTTGAGTGATGAATTACGTTTTTTGATCTTCTGTATTGTACCTCGTTTCTATTTTGATTTTCTGTTTTTGCTACCTTGGAAATAATAATTTTTCTGGAAGTAACAAACAATGTAATCATTAGAAAAATGATGTAATCACCTATGGT
>NW_021907366.1:0-546 GCF_006229205.1 Suricata suricatta | reverse complement strand
AGGCCAGACTGCTCCCCCTCCCCCTTCTCGCTGAAGCAGAATTACATCCTCTCATGGAGGTTGGGGCTCATATTTTGGTGTCAGAGGGGCTCAGCTTAAGAGCTGGTTTCAATAGGAAGTAGAACCATTGGGTCACAAATTTACTCCCCATGATGCACCGTCCAGTGGCCATGTTGCTCTCTTACCTTCCTGTGGTTTAATGGTGGACTTCCCTCTCCATAGATTGAGAGGGATGTTAAAATGCACTTTGGCCCAATCCCTTTCTCTGATGCCATAGGACGAACAGATCCTTAATGGGCTCTCTTTGGGGGAATGTGCTGGTGTCCACCTGGGCAGTGACTGTTGACACGCACCTGGTTCCTTGGGTTAGCGAGGAGGTGGGAGGAGACATACTTCCTCCTCGTGCCCGAGTGTCATCAGGGCCTTTAGAAATCTTGATTTGTAACCTTATCATATTAGAGTCTTGAAAGAACTATTGAGATAAGCCGCATAGTTATTACAGTATGAATTTTGTTATTCCCATTTTTTCATATGAGAAAATATCTA
>NW_021907365.1:0-546 GCF_006229205.1 Suricata suricatta | reverse complement strand
CTGTTCAGAGCATACTCAGCTCTGGGGAAGATTTTTGAGGAGGTCTCAGTTCTCAGAAATAACCGCATGGGGCACATGCCCTCACTTCCAAACCCAGCCGTGGTCCTTGTGCTGGTCTTTTTGCCGGGCATTGGCAACACAGATCTGAGTAAAACACGGGACTTGTGTTCAAGGAGTGTGCCGTCTATTGGGAGAGATGACACATAACCAGACCAAAATAACTCAGTGGGGCAATTGCGGGGGAAAGGAGATTTGCATTGTGGAACCAGTGGCAAGGTGCCCACCAGCTTAAAGCAGGGGTGGCAGAGGCTGGGATGGCTTCTAAGGGAGAAGTCCCCTGAGCTGGGTTTAAAAGAAGATGGAGAGAAGGATATGCCAAAGGAGAATAAAAAGTGAGACAGTAAGGGAGTCAGGGAGGTGAGACAAGAGAGGAATCCAGGACCAAGCCATGAAGACTGAGTGTTTCAGAGAACTCTGGGAGTGATAGGGAACTCTCAAAGAGGGGGTTTAGGTGAGGAGAGTGCCTTGGAAATTTACATTTTATTT
>NW_021907364.1:0-546 GCF_006229205.1 Suricata suricatta | reverse complement strand
GAGTTTCTAGGATCTGATGTGAAAGGGGGGAGAACTGATGCAGAGAGCAGGGAGATCAAGGGAGCTAGAGTTCAAAGAGGCAGGGTCTCAGAAGGAAGATTGCTGCAGACAGGGACAGCTGAGCAGAGAGAGAAAACGGAAGAAGAGTACTACAGAGGTCTGCATAGGTTCCTCCCCCACTTTAGATGATCAGTGAATCTGTGCAGAAATGACAGTGGCCTTGGGGGAGCATCCTGAAGGTAAGATAGAATGATAACCCAGCACTTACCCTTGGTTAGGAATGGCTCCTGTTCCCCCAGGCCAGAGGAATTCATGAGGCTCATAATTCAGGAGTCCACGTAAAGGACTTGGCTCAGCAGGAACAAAATTAGCCCGAACTAGCCCATGCTATATTACTAATGTAAAGAAATTCAAAGCAAGGTTCAAAAGCATCAAAGTATCTCTAAGAAACTTCACTGCATCCAACAACACAGTAACAACCACCACCACCACCACCACCACAAAGTCTGAATAGATTCTAATTTTCTAAGTAGCTCTCATTTCTCC
>NW_021907363.1:0-546 GCF_006229205.1 Suricata suricatta | reverse complement strand
TTTTAATGTTTATTTATTTTTGAGAGAGAGGTAGACAGAGTCGAATGGGGGAGGGGCAGAGAGGGAGACACAGAATCCAAAGCAGGCTCCAGGCTCTGAGCTGTCAGCCCAGAGCCCCATGTGGGGCATGAACCCATGAACTGTGAGATCATAACCTGAGCTGAAGTTGGACACTTAACCAACTGAGCCACCCAGGCGCCCCTAATATTTCTGATGTATATAAAGGGGTCTATTCTTTGGATTCTCTTTTGAATTGATTGTAGCATCCTCCAGGTTTCTTCATTAATAATGAGTTAAATACAATGCTTAACACATGCTTATTTTATATTTGTTAGAGTCATAGGTTTACTTTTTGTTGGAAATGGTCCTTTAACACAACTTCAGTGCACCAGAGTCAACAGCTGACTTGCTGACTTTGTGTTACATCAGGTCTAGGGTAGGGCCTGAGCGCGTGATTTCTAACACGTCCCTGGGGCACACTTTGGGAAGTCTGTATTAAGCTTCCTCCAAGGACATCTCTGTGCGGGGCTGGGGGTTGGTGATGGT
>NW_021907362.1:0-546 GCF_006229205.1 Suricata suricatta | reverse complement strand
GAACCCCTCACTTCTGAGAGCCCTGTGGCTTGGACTTGCTCCAAGTCTCTGGGGCAGGGTCTCCCCTAGAGTGTCACCTCTCCCAGGTGCTGGTTTTGCCCTGGGAATGTTCGTGTGGTCGCACTGTTGCAGAGGTTCAGAGCTTGTGGCCAGGTGCCTGCTCGCCTCAGGAAAAGTTCATGCAATCACGCAGGGGCAGAGGGTCAGAGATTATGGGAAAACACAACACACAGCCAGCCCCAGGTTGCACCACACCTTGGCATCTTAGTTCCAATACCAGCCAACATGGTTGCTCTCCAGTGTCCGCTGGGGACTTCTGCCTGTGGGGAGGCCCTACGGCCTCTACCAAAGGCCCTCCAAGCTGGGGAACTGTTTCTCCCTATGTGGCCCCTGGACCCCTTGGACCTTGCTGGTGAGTCAACCTTCCTACCAGAGAACCACCAAGGATTGGGCTAGGGACTTTCTGACTCTGCCCTTCCCTGTTTATAGAGTCCTATTGGTATTGAAACTTTCTCTTTTCCCTTTTCTCCCTTTCTTGTTCTGTCA
>NW_021907361.1:0-546 GCF_006229205.1 Suricata suricatta | reverse complement strand
TATGTGAAAGCTACAGAAGTAACTACCAAAGCCTGAGGTAGAGTGCCAGGAATCTGCAATTGAGGAAAGTTAGGGGATAGAACACGTGGACTGGGTCAGGGGCAGATGGGTGTAAGGAGAGGCCCTCTGTGAGCCCGTTGCCTTGGATAATCTGGGTGAGGCTCCATCACCAAGGTCAAAACTCTGTGCGTGGAGTAGCCAGAAAACAGAAGCTTCCAGAACATAGCACTCTTCCTTTACACAGGTAAGAGTATTAGAGTTTGAATTGATTACCTTGATTTATCATATGATATCTTACAATGCTTAAAAATAAAAAGCAAAAGTTAGGATAGATTTTTCAAGCAGAAGTTAATAAATAGCAGAGATCGATAATGTATCAAGGCGGATGCACTTAGTTTAGATAAACTGACCATATAATTCTTGTGGCAGCAGTTTCATGTTTTCTGAAAATGACCCATCTAAAAAGATCTGCAAACACTGAAGAGCTCTATAGGAAGGCAGTTGGGCTAGGGAATGAGAGAGGGGGGATAAAGAAGCCCTGTTTAG
>NW_021907360.1:0-546 GCF_006229205.1 Suricata suricatta | reverse complement strand
AAAAACCTATTTCTGGGTTCCTTTTTATATTAAAAAATTATATTGCAGAATTACTTGGGCTATGGGCTGAAGAACTTTTAGCTTATAAAGATTATATACTTATATTTACATTTCATTTTGAAATGTTCTTAATTGAACATAAAGGGATTTACAGATTTGATATGTTATAAGTTTGTTGCATTAACAGTTTCAGAATTTCTTTATTGCTTTTGCCATATGAGAAATTGCCTTGATACAATGGTAGCCCTCAAATGTGCTACCAGGAAAGCTATCACAGTGAAAAACAAGGGATAAAAGAGAAAGATAAGTCAAAACACTTAGGGTAAGGTATAAATGGCTAAGGAATACATGACCTGACTCTCAATTTCTCTTTCTCTCTCTCTCTCTCTCTCTCTCTCTCTCACACACACACACACACACACACCCCTCTTTTTCCCCAGTGGTATGGTCATGAGTACTGGAGGTGAATTTTGAGTGGTGAAAGATTTCAATAAGATGAAAAGTGCATGGGGCCAATGACACACATTTGCTCAACTAGAGAGATAC
>NW_021907359.1:0-546 GCF_006229205.1 Suricata suricatta | reverse complement strand
CCCCACTTCTTAAGATTCTCTTTCTCTTTCCCTCTGCTCATCTCCCTGATTTGCACTCTCTCTCTTTAAAAAAAAAGAAAAGTTTTTTGTTTTGTTTTGTTTTCTATCTACTTGATGTTTCTGGGTTGCCAGCTTTTTCAGTTTGGGCATATTTATGGCAAAAAGAAAACCCAGGGAACTCACTACCATGTTCTCCCTCAAGTTCTATTGTCCCTAATTGGTCTTTCTTCTCTCCACATTTCAGTCTTCTTGAGTTTGTTGTATATATACTATTAAGAGTTGTTAATGGTACTTAGTAGGAGGAATAGGGGAAAGTAACTATTTCTCAGAAGTGGAAGCATATGTTTTTAGATATTGCTTTATTATGTACATTAGGTTGAACTAGTCAGGAGAAGGCATTTATGTACGTACTGCAACTCTTCTTCACTGTTCTGGATGATTGAAGTATTATTTGCCTGCTTTAGCAAATGGAATCTTGATTAAATGTTTTTCATTACTGAAAGTATTGAATATTTTGTTTCACATGTTTCAAATAAAACAAATATC
>NW_021907358.1:0-546 GCF_006229205.1 Suricata suricatta | reverse complement strand
TGCCACAAGCCTGGGATCATAACCTGAGCCGAAATCAAGATTTGGACGCTCAACCGACTGAGCCATCCAGGTGCCCTCAATGCATTTTTGATACACTGAAATATCTCAGAAGTCCCTGTGTAAAGAAACCTGTATAACTTCCCATAACCCAACAACTTCCTGTAAGCAACTTTCTCGGGGAATTAGTATTCCATGGAACATCAGGAAGAATCACCGATTCCTTAGGTGTCTGAATCATTCCTTTAATTGCTCTCATTATGTTTTCACAACTGAACATCAATTAACATGCCCTTTACGTATATTGGGCACACTTGACACACAGAATGTGGAGAAACCACTTGGTTTTGTTACTAGCGGTCTTTAGTACTATTTTGATTCAAGAGAATGAGAAAAAAAGAAATGGAAATTAAAGCTCATGAAGAACAACTAACACAAAGCAAGAAATTATCAGGTCAAACAGTAATATACACAGCAAGGAAGGGTCCACAATCCTAATAGTTGCTGAGTATTACAGAGGGGTAAACAATAGCTGTGTGTACCCCAAGG
>NW_021907357.1:0-546 GCF_006229205.1 Suricata suricatta | reverse complement strand
GCAGGGTTCAAACTCATGAACATGGAGATTGAGATCATCACCTGAGCTGAAGTCAGATGCTCAACCTACTGAGCCTCCCAGAAACCACATTGACATAGGTTTTTATTCCCTTCTCTTACTGATGTGATGTCATGTTAATTGATTTATAAATGACAAACTACTCTTACATCCCAAGAATAAACCCCACTCTATTATGCTGAATGACTTTTCTAATGTATTGTTGGATTTGTTTTGCTAATCATTTGATGAGAAGTTTTGCATCTACATTCATCATAGATATGGATTACAGTTTTCTTTTTTTGTAGCATCTTTATCTGATTTTAATATCAGGGTAATGCTGGCTTCATGGAATCTGGAAGCCTTCTTTCTCTTCTATTTTTTGAAATAGTTTGAGAAGAACAGATATTAACTCTTCTGTAAGTGTTTGAAAGAATTCATCTGTGAAGCCACCTGGTCTTGGACTTCTGATAGGAACTTATTGGTTACTTATTCAATTCATTGCTAGTATATTTGGTGCATTAAAATATTATATTTCTTCCTGATTCA
>NW_021907356.1:0-1305 GCF_006229205.1 Suricata suricatta | reverse complement strand
TTATAACGCTACCCCAAATAGCTGCCTGAATGAAGACATGTGTACTTTATTAATATAACACTTTAAAAAGTATATTTCATGAGATGGATTATCTATTTTATATAGTTGCAAATCACTTCTATTCTGTCAGACTGTAAAGTAATTTTGAATACAGACTAATATTGGGAAAATAGTGAATAATGTTAAATTTTAGGGGCTAATTCAGAAAGCCATGCTGTGATTTGAGCAATTATGCCTTCATGATTTAAAATGCTGGTTTCTTATATAGAACAATTCTTATTTCCTCTAAAACTTTGATTATACATATATTTTTATTTAGTTTGTTTTTCTTGTTTCTGTGTTTTTGGTTTTGGGGTGTTTTTTGCTTATTTGTTTGTTTTTAGCATCACAAATAATTCTGGTTTGGAATTAGAGATCATGCTTTGAGGACAGGAAAAAGCTTGTACATTGTATTGGAGCTTTGATTTATTATATAATTTATTATATATGGTATACTCTAATATTATGATTTGGGCTTTAAAAATAATTTCCTGCTTTAAAACATCTCACAAAATCTTAAGACTCCTTCATTCACCTCTAGAACCATCAGCACTGGTTCCACCTCTTTGGCAAGTGAACCGAATCTTACCTATTTCTTTCCCTGAATTGTGTTTTGACTAATATTAAACACTTGCCTTGTAGAGGAAATAAACTTCTCCATTCTTAGGGAACACTGTTCAACTGAAAGATCTGACAATGTAATTCTCATGAGTTTAAAGAGTTGATGGCTCAAATGAATGTGAATTCTTATTTACCTTTTACTTTGAGCTTGGCTACTATTTCCCGTTGATAGCATTTTGTACATTAATTACTTCCTTCAAGCTCCTGTCAGCTTTCTGGTGGGTAAGTTATACTCCTTCAAACCCCACTCTAGTAAGCATTTGAAGAAACATAAAGGGTCAATCTAGGTTTTCCCAAATCTATAATTCTAGGATGTGAGTTTATTAATTGCTTTATGTTTATATCTCATTTCTGACTTTTAACCAAAAATATAAGAAATTCAAGATAGTCATTATATCGAAATTCATTGGGCATATTAAAGACTTTATGTATCTTCCATCATAGAAACTGGGTATCTCCAAAATAAATAAGTAAATAGGAAAAAAATAAATAAAAATGTCTTCATAGTGGATATGACCTTATGACCTTATATATAGAAAATTTCTAAGGAATGTATAAAAACATATGATTAATAAGTGAGTTTAGCAAAGTCATAAAATACAAGGCCAATATCCAAAAATCAATTGTATCTCTGTCTAGAAACAA
>NW_021907355.1:0-546 GCF_006229205.1 Suricata suricatta | reverse complement strand
GACTGAGCTAAGCAGACATTCTACACCATTGCACCTGGGAGTACAAACTGATAATAAACTGATGCAACTTTTGTACAAAATGCATTATTTGCATTTGCAAGAGTAAAGAAATAAAAGCAATAGAAGGAAAATGTACATGAGAAATGACAAGAATACATAAAAGATATCAACAAAATTGTGTTATTTAAAGTGATAAAGAGTAAACATTCAACTGAGTAAACTTTGAGGATCTAATTGGCTATATTAATTGATTCATGAATTGGGCAGCATCCCATCTAGCAAGTAAATGGGAGTTCCAAGAAGCTATACAAAATGCAAGGATTTTATAGTCAGAATCAGGGGTGGGACAATTAGCAAAAGGAAGGATTTTTTCAGGCCAGGTTACCTTCCCTTAGGGGGAAGAGCTAGAGGGTGGTTATTAAGGATATTACCTCATCTTCTCCTGGGAGATGGAGAGAGCCTACATGACCAATTTCCTTGTTAGTGTTGACCAGAATTCTTGACTGTCCAGTTAAGATGACATTTCTGGTATGGTGACTTGGCTTC
>NW_021907354.1:0-546 GCF_006229205.1 Suricata suricatta | reverse complement strand
GCCCATCCTCAGGAGCAGCCCACCCCAAATGAGGGGTG
Source organism: Suricata suricatta (assembly GCF_006229205.1). NCBI lineage: Eukaryota > Metazoa > Chordata > Mammalia > Carnivora > Herpestidae > Suricata > Suricata suricatta. The sequence continues at coordinate 508 of NW_021907354.1, read as the reverse complement.
AGTAAAGTTAATTTGCAAATTTGAACCCTTTCCTTTCCACAGACCTGCTCTCCTTGGTCTCTTAGAAGTATTCAACTCCCTTCATCATCCTCTCGCTCTCAGTTACACACCCCAGTGCACCATATATGTACAAACTCCGTTTTATAGTCTGTCTTCTGAGAAAAAATTCTAAGGCAGAACCACGGTGTGATGTTGGCATTTCCTCATTTTCCAGAGTCCGCATGATGCAGATAATATGGCCTTCTCCTGAAGACCTTCTCAGTCATGAGGACATTAGTGCTCGGCAAGGATATTTGGCAGATACTTTTCTTATATTACAGTATCAGCAATGCCTTTTGCCAATCTACATTCTCATTCTTTTCATAAAAACTGATACCCAATGGACCTATCATTTAATTGATTATGTTCAGATAGGTCTGGAATCTGATCAAGATGCAAACTTGGGCCCCCCTTGTATTTTTCTTTCTTTTTTCTTCTTCATCATCTTTTTCTTCTTTTCTTTTTTTTT
>NW_021907353.1:0-546 GCF_006229205.1 Suricata suricatta | reverse complement strand
CCTTCCTGGCCCACCCTCGCGGCCCCAGGGACCTGCACCAGGCTGGCGAACACCCCACACTTCCGGGGGCCTGGTTTCCCCCGCCCGTCTCCCTCTCCCGATGCGCCCGCCCGCTGCAGGGGCTCCACGAGCACGGGTCACGACACCGAGCACAGGGACGACTGCCTGTCCACCTGCCCCGGGAAGTAACCGCCCCCGCGCGACAGCTCCCGCACCTTCACTCTAGGCCACCTTTGGGGTGCAAGTGCGCCTGGGTGCTTGCGAAGCGGGACTGGGGGCCACGCCGGGGTTGAATGTAAAGGTACCAAATTGGGAGATTCTGGAATGCCCTGGCCACCGAGGAACACACCAAGCCGGGGCCATGGCGGCCGACCCGAGCCTGGTTCCCGCCCGGCCACCGCCCGGCCCCGCTGAGGAGCGGCGGCCGGGAGCGCCCTCCTTCACACCTCAGCTGCGGAGGCCCCTCGCCACCACACCGGACCACCACTGGGCCTCGCTGCTGCGGGTCCCCCAGGTCCCTGGCTGTGCCCCGCGGGCCCACGTCCG
>NW_021907352.1:0-546 GCF_006229205.1 Suricata suricatta | reverse complement strand
TCATTACTCCTAACCTCTAAAGGTGGAAGGTCATGAATTGGTCCTCAGACCTCTTCTCTACTTATACATATTCCCTCAGTAATACCATTTGGCCCCATGACTGTATTTATTTTTTATTTTTATTTTTTAATTATTTATTTAAGGCACTTTTTAAAAGTCTACTTATTTATTTTGATAAACACAGCATGAGAGGGGGAGGGGCAGAGAGAGAGTGAGAGAGAATCCCAAGCAGGCTCTGCAATGCCAGTGCAGAACTCGATGCAAGACTAGAACCCATGGATAACTCGGAGCCGTTGGGTCGGTTCCTGCTATTCCGGCGCCTCCACTCCGTCCCCTGCGGGTCTCCTCTGTGTGCAATGGACCGCATCGTCCCAGACACAGCAGTTGGTACAAAGCGGGGATCCGACGAACTTTTCTCTGCCTGTGTCACTAACGGGCCCTTTATCATGAGCAGCAACTCGACCTCCGCAGCAAATGGGAACGACAGTAAGAAGTTCAAGGGCGACAACGGGAGTGCAGGTGTGCCTTCCAGAGTGATCCACATCC
>NW_021907351.1:0-546 GCF_006229205.1 Suricata suricatta | reverse complement strand
CCTCTGTGTAACTCCTACCACGTGTGACAATGCGTCCCAATTGCCTGGAAATGGAGGATTTGCTTGTCTGTCGCTTCTAGAATATGACTCAAAGAGGGCCAGCGAGGGGACATCACATTCCCGCACAGGAAAACTATTCAAGGCCCATATGTTGAATGAATGACTTAGTTAAGAAATGCTTTATTCCTGTAAACTTATTTGCCCCTCTTTCTCACCACATTAGCACCTGGGTTTTCATTTAGGTGAAAAAATTAAAAGGTCTAAAGAAAATTGCTTGGGGTCAAGCATTTGTCATGCAAAAGCCACAGCAAGCAGGAAGCGTGACAGTGCAGCCGGAACGCCCTTCCGCGTCCCTCCACGCCCTTCCACGTCGGGCGCGGCTCTCCCCCGGGGCTCGAGCTCTGGCCTACCCCCGCCTCGCCCCAGGTCCCCGGGCGCCGAGGGCGAGGCCACCTGCGACAGGTTCTCCCGGCGGCCCCGGGCGGGCGAGGGTGGGGAGCCCCTCCGCCGTCGGTGCGCCCGCCTTCCCGAGCCCCCGGCGGCCAG
>NW_021907350.1:0-546 GCF_006229205.1 Suricata suricatta | reverse complement strand
TAAAAATCTATTTCTAAAAGACTATAGGGGCATCTGGGTGGCTTAGTTGGTTAAATGTCCCACTTTTGATTTCAGCTCAGTCATAATCTCATGGTTTTGAGATTGAGCCCCATGTCGGGCTTTGCACTGACAGCACTGAGCCTGCTCAAGATTCTCTCTCTGCTCATGTGTGCTCTCTATCAAATAAATAAACTTAAAAATATTAAAAAACAAAAGATTATAAAAAACTTATTTGATCGTATTTTTGAAATTTAGATTTAAATTCATTTTATTCAATATCTCTGGATTTAAAGAGATTAATCCAACCATTTTATTTTTTTAAATCCAGAGTAGTTTGGTTTCTACAGCCTTTTCAAACAAGATGGGGTGCTTTCTCTTTTAGTATCTTCTTCTTTTATTTTTATAAAGCTTCTCAAATTTAATTTTTTCCCAGTATAGAACATGAGATATGTATTGTTACCTATGCATATTACAATGAAATCTGTTTAAACATCTTTGAAATCTTTTATTTCTATATTTTGCAAAATGTTCTGTTCCTCATTAGAG
>NW_021907349.1:0-546 GCF_006229205.1 Suricata suricatta | reverse complement strand
AATAAACACATGAAACGATGCTCTCCGTCACTCATCATCAGGGAAATACAAATCAAAACCACATTGAGATATCACCTCACGCTGGTCAGAGTGGCTAAAATGAACAAATCTGGAGACTGTAGATGTTGGAGAGGATGTAGAGAAACAGGAACCCTGTCACACTGTTGGTGCAATTGCAAACTGGTACAGCTGCTCTGGAAAACAGTGTGGAGGTTCCTCAAACCATTAACAATAGAGCTCCCCTATGACCCAGCAATAGCACTGCTAGGGATTTACCCAAGGGATACAGGAGTGCTGATGCATATGGGCACATGTACCTGAACGTTTATAGCAGCACTGTCAACAATAACCAAATCGTGGATAGTGCCTAAATGTCCATCAACTGATGAATGGATCCCGAAGATGTGGTTTATCTATACAATGGAATACTACATGGCAATGAGAAAGAATGAAATCTGGCCATTTGCAGCAACATGGATGGAACTTCAGGGTATTATGCTAAGTGAAATAAGTCAGTCAGTGAAAGACAGATACCATCTGTTTTCA
>NW_021907348.1:0-546 GCF_006229205.1 Suricata suricatta | reverse complement strand
TTTCTTCTCTCTGGCTTGGAAGATTCTAAGCAGTGGTGAATAGCATGATTTCTTAAGGTAACAGAGGATCCGAAGCTATCTGTAAATGAGAATTCTTACTCCGTCAGTTGAATTATCTTACATATCGTTAGCCCGGTAAAGTTGGTTTTTTTTTTTTTTGTTTTTGTTTTTTGGTCTTTGTTGTTTTTCTTAATATTGCTGGAATACATGGGGTTTTTGTGGTTTCCCGACATAGTGTCTCAGAATTTGTGTGTCGGTCTTGGTTCTTTTTGTAACTCTGGGAAGTTGTTCACACTAATCTTTTAAGTTTATTTCTTGTGTGGGGGGGCGGAGAGGAGGTCTAGAAGTAGAGCCAGTGTGATTTACTTATTTGGGGTTTTTTTTTTTTTTTTCCGTTTTTTAAGTAAACTGTATACCCAATGTGGGGCTTGAACCCATGACCCTGAGATCAAGAGTCACATGCTCTACCAATTGAGCCAGCCAGGCAACCCTGATTTATTTTACTATCATGGTTTACTGAAGGTTAATTCCCCTTCCTTCCTTCCT
>NW_021907347.1:0-546 GCF_006229205.1 Suricata suricatta | reverse complement strand
CACACACACACACAAATGATAACTATGTGAGATGAGGAATATGTTAATTAGCTTTATTGTGGTAATCATGTCATAATGTATACATATATCAAAATATCATATTGTGCACAATAAATATAGATAATTTTTAAATTAATTGTAGTTTAATAAAACCGAAAAAATTATAGTTTTCTATGTGTGTAATATTTTAATTTATATAAATGGCTTATGCCACAGATATTTACTCTTTTTTTCCTACCTGCCACCATGGTTTTGAACAACTATCTCTCATGCTATGTGTACATCTAGTTCATTATTTCTGACTGCTGCAGAGTTCATTCAATGTGTATCTTCTACTTTTCTATCCGTCTTTTTCTACCATGATGAACAACAAAAAGCACCGTGCACCCCCTATCCATCACCTGCACACATGTTTCTCTGGACTGTATATGGAGAGTTGGGAGAGCTGGGTGACCAAGTATGTACGTTAATCTTTGCTCGGTGCCGCCCAAATGCAGCTCTCTAAATAATATCTCATATGCTCTCTGTTTGTATCTCCCTGTTAAG
>NW_021907346.1:0-546 GCF_006229205.1 Suricata suricatta | reverse complement strand
GGCCGGGGCAGGGCAGGACAGGACAGGACAGAGCTCCAGCTCCGAGGGGCTGAGTCTCCTTCCAGGGAGCAGCCATAGAAGGTGCTGGAACAGCTTGGCCCCTCTTTGGCCAAGCTGGCCCCTGTCCCAGCCAGCCTCCAAGAGGAGACAGCGTCCAGTCCGTGGAGAGTTACCACAACATTCATGAGCCCTGGCAGCCTTGCAGGGGCCGCGAGCGGTGGACGGACGGAGCCGCCATCCCCACCACAGGTGAGGGCGCGGGCTGGGGGACAGGTGACCTGCCCGAGGCCTGGACTGTCTGGCCGGGACCTCGTTCTGCAGGATCCGGCCCACCCGCCTCGCCCGGACCCAGCTCCGCTGCACCTTCCTACACAGGCTCCTCTGCCGACAAACACGGATTTATTATCCGACGGCTCTGGGGCCCCAAGTCCCAAGTGGGTCGGCAGGGTCATTTCCTTCCAGAAGCTCAGGGGAGACCATCCCCTTGTCTTTTCAAGCTCCTGGAGTCGGCCCCGCCCCTTGGCCTGAGACCCCACATGATTTGAC
>NW_021907345.1:0-1305 GCF_006229205.1 Suricata suricatta | reverse complement strand
CCCCCCCCCCCCCCCCCCCGCCCCTGCCCCACCCGCTATCACAACATGTCCTTTATCATGACTCCCGTCCCGCCGCTCCTGTCCCCGCCACGGAATGTAAGGCTCCTCGGGGCAGGGTCTCCCTGTGCTGTTCCCTGACAGTGCCCAAGCACCTAGGACAGCGCCTGGCACTTGGAAGGTGTCCATAAATCTGAATTTAAAACTTGCTGGTCTCAAAACATGAGTTTCCTGGACACCAAAGTCAAAGGGGGAGTAAAATGAGTTTCAGTCTTGCCTATGGCCTTGGTGTGCAAGGAACAGCAAGGATGCCGATGTGGATAAGCAACATCAGCCGGGCGAGCAGCAGGAAGTACTTGGCCTGTACTATGAGGGGCACAGGGAGACTCTGGACAGTTTAGGACAGAGGATGGCACGATCTGACCCATATGTGTTAAACTTCTGATTCTGAGCTAAGTGTAGATTCACATGGAGTTGTGGTTGTACAGATAATACAGAGGTAATCCAGGGGCCCGCGCCCCAGTTCCCCCCTGGTGACACCTTATAAATTACAGAACACCATCACAGCGAAGATACTGATACTGATTCAGTCAGGTTGTAGAACGCAACACTTCCGTCCCCACAAGGGTCCCTCACGTTTCTCGTTTCGGTCACCTCCCGCCCCTTCTCTTCCTGAAGCCCTGGCTACCGCTGATCTGTCCCCATTTCCATAGTGTTCTTCTCTCAAGAAGATTATAGAACGGAATCGTGCCGTGTGCAGCCCTGAGGACTGGCTTTTCTCCCTCGCCCCGGGTCCCCCAGTTCTCTGGAGGCCCAGCCGGGTGCCCACGGCACGGCTGCGCCCTCTCTGTGGCGGGGAGCTCTCCGTGGAGCGGAGGCGGGGCCGTTCGGCGGCCTGCTGGCCCCCTGAAGAACTAGGGGCTGTTTCCAGAGTTTCGCTACTTAAATAAGCCTACTGTGAACGTTTGAGAATAGCTTTTGCGTGAACACAGTTTTCATTTCTCTAGGATAAACGCCCAAGAGTTTTAATTGCCGGGTTGTATGGTAGTTACAAGTTTAACTGAATAAGAAACTGCCAAACCGTCGTCCAGAGCGCCTGCGCCGTTTTACCCCCCCCCCAGCCCCGCGTGAGCGCGCCGCCCCCAGCCTCACCACAGCCCCGCCGGTGCGCGTGTGGGGACTTCCCCGCGCGGTTTTCCGTGGACTTCCTGGGTGGCTGGTGGTGTTGGGTCTCTTTTCATGTGCTCATCTGCTGTCTATATGCTGTTTGGTGAAAGTTCTCTGCATGTCTTTTGTGCAGTTTCTAGT
>NW_021907344.1:0-546 GCF_006229205.1 Suricata suricatta | reverse complement strand
AGTTTGGTGAGTTCCTTGTACATTTTCGATATTAGCCCTTTATCTGATATGTCATTTGCAACTCTCTTTTCCCATTCTTTCGGTTGCCTATTAGTTTTCTTGATTGTTTCCGAGGCTTTATTTTTAAAAAAGGCTTCTATATTAGTTTTCCAAGGCTGCTGTTACAAATTATCACAATCTGGGTGGCGTAACCAACATAAATGTATTGTATCACAGTTGTGGAGGCTTGGAGTATGTGATTAAGGTGTTTGGAGGGCTAGTGCCCATGGGCACTCACAAAGAGAGTCTATTCCTTGGCTGTGGTTTCCAGAAGTCCTTGGCATTCTTTGCCTCATAGACAGATCACTCCAGTCTCTGCCTCTCCCTTTATAAAGAGTTCTGCTTCGTGTCTCTGTGTCTTCTTGTCTTACGAAGACATTACTCATATTGAATTTAGGATCCATCCTCCTCTAGTATGATCTAATCTTAACTTCAATTACATCTTCAAAGAGTCTATTTCCAAATAAGGGCATATTGAGGTTCTAGGTGAACATGAGTGGGGGGGGG
>NW_021907343.1:0-546 GCF_006229205.1 Suricata suricatta | reverse complement strand
ACAACAAATTACCACGAACATAATGGCTTAAAATAATGCATTTGTATTATCTTGCAATTTCTGCAGGTCAGAACTCCCCACACAGTGTAGAAGGGTCCTTTGCCCAAGGTCTCACAAGGCTACAATCAACATGATGGCCAGGCTGGGTCTTACCTGCAGGCTCAAATAGGGAAGTGTTCACTCATAAGCTCACTTGGGTTACTGGCAGAACTCATCTCCTTAGTGTTGTAGGACTGAGGTGCCCATTTGCTTGCTGACTGTCAGCTGGGGGCCACTCTTAGGAACTAGAGACCACTCCTGGCTGATGCCATCTGGCCCTCTCACAACATAGCATCTTACTTCCTCAAAGCCAACAGGAAAGAGTCTCTACATCCCATCCCTCTCCCATATTCCATTGGTTAGAAGCAAGTCCAGGTCTGCTCACCCCTGAGTGGGGAGGGTATTACACAAGAGCATAGGGCTGCTGTAGAATTCTGCTCTCTGCAGATACCACGGTGAGTTTTGTTTGGAGGGTGTCACAGAGCACGATCTGGTTGGCCCTTAGCA
>NW_021907342.1:0-546 GCF_006229205.1 Suricata suricatta | reverse complement strand
TGGTCTGGGCTTCTGTGGCCCCAGGTGTGAGTCCTGACTGTGGGGGGCCTCCCCCTCCCCACGCCCCTTCTCTCTGCCGGGAGCTGGGCTGGGGGCTCCCGCACATCCCTGACAGTGATGCTCACTCTGCATGAATAAGAGGGAAGACCCACAGGGGGACTTGCTCAAGGTCACCTTCCCTGGAGACTGGGGGCTGAGGTGCAGGAGTCACCGGACCGACAGTCAACTTGAGCGCCCACAGAGGTGCTGGGCAGGCTGGGCCACACCTGCTGCTGGGCTCAGGGAGGTTCCGGCTGTGAGAACGGGGGCATGGCCTTTTCCGGGGGTGGGGCGGGGCCAGCAGTGCTGAGGTGGAGGGTGACCGAAGGGTCCAGCTGCTCCCTTGTCCCATGGCCCACGCTGGGATCCTCCGCCCACATGGGCCTGTGGCAGAGCCTCCCTGGCCCCAGACCCTGCTCCTCCCCAGATCACAGCCTGAGCTCCACACCTCTTTCCCTCCCATTGCCCCCACCAGAAAGCTGGGGGTCCTCAGTGTGCCTCCCTGCA
>NW_021907341.1:0-546 GCF_006229205.1 Suricata suricatta | reverse complement strand
ATATATATGTTTTTTCTTTTTTCCATTTTGTTTTTTTAAAGTAAACTCTACATCCAACATGGGGCTCAAACTCACAGCCCGAGATGAAGAGTCGCACACTCCACCGAGCCAGCCAGGCGCCCCTGTGTATATATATTTAATACTGGGGAAAATAGGAAGCTGACAATAGAATTTAAATTGTGAATCCGATTTCATGAAGAGCAGTTGAGCTTAGAATAACGTTTGTGGAGACCAGACATTGAAACTGCTTCCCAGCGTTCCCAGTGACACACTTTTCACAGTCCCAGAAGCGAAGCGACCTCTCCCGACTGTCTGCTGTCAACGTTGTCATTCTCGGCTGTGCTTTCCAGCCACATCTTGCCAAATCAGAAGGCTTTTGTTTTCCTTTCCAACTGTGACCTATAACCTTTTATATAAAGGATTATAACCCACCCACTCGTAAACAGCAGCCCCTGGCAGAGGGTCAAAGCAGGAATTCTTGGGGGAGGTGGAGGGGCGGCAGCAGACTGCCTCAGCCCGTCTCTCCTTCCGCATTCAAGTAAGTGC
>NW_021907340.1:0-546 GCF_006229205.1 Suricata suricatta | reverse complement strand
ATTTCTGTTCTAGGAGAAATGATCAGCTGGTTATCAGAGGAGAAAAGATTGCTAGCAATCAAAAATTTCAAAAAGAGAACCCCAGTCTATGTGCCCAAACATCACTTCTTCTTTGCTCACAAAGACACTAAGTAAATATTCAAAGCCAATTTTTAATAGTGGTATACATGTAATTTCCCAAATGGCCAAGGAATCTTTAAAAGCCCCCAAAAATATTTTCATTTTTAATTGGCAATATAGTGACATGGTTCAAAAAACCAAAAGAGTATTAAATAGTATACAGTGGTCATGAACATCAATAGGAAAACCTCAATATATCAGCAAATCAAACCCACCAATGTATAAAAGAAATTATACACCATTACCAAGTGTGATTTATGTTAGTTATGCCAAGCTGATGCAACATTCAAATATCAATTAATGTAATCCATCACATCAACAGGCTAAAGAAGAAAATTTAAATGATCATATCAACAGATTCAGAAAAAGCATATGACAAAATGCAACATCCATTCACAAAGAAAACTCTCAGCGACTAGGAGTAGA
>NW_021907339.1:0-546 GCF_006229205.1 Suricata suricatta | reverse complement strand
AAAGCCACATTGTACACTTTAAATATATACAACTATATTTATCCATAATTTCTCAGTAAAATTGGAAAAAAGTATGTAGTTCTTTGTCATTTATGAGAGTGAGCAGCTGGACACAGTTATTATTAATTAGGGTTATCATCTTGAGTTTGTATACAACAGTACACATTGTACCATTATCGATTAGTAAATAAGTTAATAACTTAATAACTTAATAATATAAAAGGGGACAAAGCACATGGCCAGTGGTGATCCGAAGGGGCACATGTACCTGATGTTTAAAGCAGTTGTCAACAGTAGTCAAATAATGGAAAGGGCCCAAATTTCCATCAACTGATGAATGGATTAGGAAGCTGTGGTACACGTGTACACACACACACACACACACACACACACACACACACACGACGAAGGAATATTACTCAGCCATAAAAAAGCATGAAAATTTGCAAAGACATGGATGGCTCTAGAGTGTACCAAGCTAGCTCAAATAGCTCATTCAGAGAAAGACAAATACCATCCGATTTCACTCCTATGTGCAATTTAAGA
>NW_021907338.1:0-546 GCF_006229205.1 Suricata suricatta | reverse complement strand
AAACAACTTCACAGATCTTTTTTCTCCCAATAGTATTTATACAAATAGATACTTGAAAATCTCTAACAATTCAGTATACACAGAAACATCACACTTTGTAAATAGTATAGGTAATATACTGTTTACAATAGACTATGATAAAAGTTATATGATAAAAGTTATAACACAGTTCACTTACCAGATTTTTGGGGGCACACATAGGAAGAGCATTGAATTTAGGGAAGTGAGGGTGGGGCCCTGGAAGTCTCTGGAAGACATGACAACAAAGCTGAGAATTTAAGGATAAATGAGAATTAGTTAGGTTAAGATGATGCATAAGAGTATACATGCAATTAAAATAGTATTTATGAAGGTCCAATGGTGAGAAGAACACATTTATTTAAAAACGAATTCTTCCCTTCTTCAAGGACCAATCTGGAGATCTTTTATAAAGTCTTATATTCTTCTCATTTATGTGTTTACACCATCTTTTTGCATTTATTTTATTCAGTCTTCTATTATAAATATTTGTAAACATATCTGTCTCCCATTATTAGAAGATAAGGC
>NW_021907337.1:0-546 GCF_006229205.1 Suricata suricatta | reverse complement strand
AAAGAATTAAATCTTGCCATTTGCAACTACATGGATGGAACTAGAGGGTATTATGCTAAGTGAAATTAGTCAGTCCACGAAAGACAAATATCATATAACTTCACTCATATGAAGACTTTAAGACACAGAACAGATAAACATAAAGGAAGAGAAGCAAAAGTAATACAAAAACAGGGAAGGAAACAAAACATAAAAGACTCTTAAATATAGAGAACAAACAGAGGGTTGCTGGAGGGTTGTGGGAGGGGGGATGGTCTAAATGGGTAAGCAGCCTTAAGAAATCTACTCCTGAAATCATTGTTGCACCATAAGCTAACTAACTTGGATGTAAATTAAACAATAAATTTAAACACGAATTATAAAAATACACTTTCAAAAGTAAAAATTCCCCTTAAGACCAGTCTTCAGAGAGAACTGTTGTACAGAGCTTGTTACAGCACAGAGCCTGCTTGGAATTTTCTCCTTCCCTCTCTCTGCCCTTCCCCTTGGTCACATGTGTTTTCTCTCTCTCTCTCTCTCTCTCTCTCTCTCTCTCTCTCTCTCTCT
>NW_021907336.1:0-546 GCF_006229205.1 Suricata suricatta | reverse complement strand
CCTGACGCAGGGCTCGAACTCACAGACCATGAGATCATGACCCGAGCCGAAGTCAGATGCTTAACTGAGCCACCCAGGCGCCCCTCTCTCAGCCATGTTTAAGTGGATGGTTCAGTGACATTAAGTACATTCACGTTATTGGGAATGTGGTCACCGTGGTCCTTCCGTACCACTCTTGTCACCTTGTAAGAATGGGAATTAAACACCAACCCTCCATCCCCTGCCCCCCAGCAGCCGCCACCCCTCTACTTTCTGTCTCTTACTGACCAGTCTAGATACCACGTATTAGTGAAATCAGACAGAATTTGTCCTTTGTGTGAGCTGTGTTTCGTAACAGAAACTGCGTTTTAGAAATGAACTGAGTGCCGCGGCAGAGATGTGGGGGGGATGGGTCTCCTAATGTTAAAGACCGGCGTGAGCACCGGGCCCCTCCCGGACACTGGGAGAGACTGGTCAGCAAGGTCTGAGCTGCCCACCGTGATCCTCTGACGCGGTGGCTGGCGGGCTCACCTGCGCGGGGCTGGTGTTCCTGCAGGCGTTCGGGGC
>NW_021907335.1:0-546 GCF_006229205.1 Suricata suricatta | reverse complement strand
GGATGTGGATCACTCTGGAAGGCACACCTGCACTCCCGTTGTCGCCCTTGAACTTCTTACTGTCGTTCCCATTTGCTGCGGAGGTCGAGTTGCTGCTCATGATAAAGGGCCCGTTAGTGACACAGGCAGAGAAAAGTTCGTCGGATCCCCGCTTTGTACCAACTGCTGTGTCTGGGACGATGCCGTCCACTGCACACAGAGGAGACCCGCAGGGGACGGAGTGGAGGCGCCGGAATAGCAGGAACCGACCCAACGGCTCCGAGTTATCCATGGGTTCTAGTCTTGCATCGAGTTCTGCACTGGCATTGCAGAGCCTGCTTGGGATTCTCTCTCACTCTCTCTCTGCCCCTCCCCCTCTCATGCTGTGTTTATCAAAATAAATAAGTAGACTTTTAAAAAGTGCCTTAAATAAATAATTAAAAAATAAAAATAAAAGATAAATACAGTCATGGGGCCAAATGGTATTACTGAGGGAATATGTATAAGTAGAGAAGAGGTCTGAGGACCAATTCATGACCTTCCACCTTTAGAGGTTAGGAGTAATGA
>NW_021907334.1:0-1305 GCF_006229205.1 Suricata suricatta | reverse complement strand
TGCTATATTATTATGTATTTAATTATTTCCCTACAGAAGGACACTAAGACTATTTTCAGTGTTTTTAATTTACTAATGATGCAGTATTGAGTAGCATCTTTGTACATGAGCATTATACAGTTGTGGACTTAGATCTGTAGAGTAAATTCCTAGAATTAGATTTTGTGGTTCGAAAGGAATATGTTCATTTAAATGTTGGTCCATCAAAAGGGTTGTGCCAATTCATTGTCAAGCAAAAATGAATGATGACACCTGTCATTGTGGGTGAAAACCCTTTAGTGAAACCAATGACAACTTATATGTGTGTGTGTTGCTTTATAATTGCCAGACAGTCTTGCTATCTATTATTTATTTAGTGACTAAAGTACTCTAGAAAGTAGATATTTGCACTCTTTATACATGAGGATGGGGAGACTCGGAGAGACTGATCATTCGCCCAGATAGTGAATGGTAAAGCCATACACATGCGTGTATGGTATACAAAGCCCAGATGGTCTGTAGTTTAGCCTTGGCAGAAAAAGGTTTTCCCAAGGCCACACTCAGAGTTCTGTCTCTTACAGATGGAACAACCTGTCCCTAAAAATAGCCAGACATTAGCTGGATAAGACCTTGGCAGAAATGCTGTTGAGAGCATTGTAGCCACAGCATGAGGGTCAGACTAAATGACCTTCAGGGTCCTTTCCATGGTTTAAGCTAGCTCACGTCTCAGCCTTAATAACTGCATTGATAAAAGGAAAATAATATTGCCTGCTTCTAACAACATTACAGTGTCATAAAGGTATAGGAGATAGCACTCCTGAAGCACTTAACAAAAACAAACTCTATAAACCCACGTTAGGCTGGTGGGGGCTTGGAGTTGCTGCCATGGTTTGGAGCTGTCCAATCCATTTGGCCTCTCCAGGTATTTATCAGGAATAAGCTCCCTCAAATGGATCTGTGTTAGATAAAGAAACAAGTATAAACATGTTCTCATGACTGCACTCTGAACTACTTCTAACTGACCAGCACGTTGTGTAGGGATTCACAGAATTTTATCAATTTTTATTGACATCTAGCTCAGCCCCTCAATGCACCGTAAGCTTCATGATCACACTTTTGTAAATGTCTAGCAATATCACAAGTCAAGCATTACTTATTACCTCCTTTTTCTGAGAGAGTGGACACCATAGCTCAGAGAAGTGCATTTTCCCTGCCTGGGTCATACAGCAAAGAGGGAGCAGAGAAGGGATTAGAACCCAGGTTGTCTGATGTAGAGTTTGTGTGCTTTCATCTTCCAAAGCTCAGCTCAAGCTCTACTTCTTCTAG
>NW_021907333.1:0-546 GCF_006229205.1 Suricata suricatta | reverse complement strand
GAGTGCGAACATATGGTTTCTGTCCTTCTCTGCCTGACTTATTTCACTTAGCATGGCACTCTCAAGGTCCATCCACTTTCCTACAAATGGCCATATGTCATTCCCTCTCATTGCCATGTAGTACTCCATTAAACAACATACTTGTAAATGATACAAAACAAAGAAGAAAATCTAAGAGAGAAATTTTAAAATATTTTGAACTAAATGAAAATACAACACAGTTTGTAAAAATTTGTGGGATGCAACAAAAGTAGAGCTTATAAAACAATTTTGTATTGTTGAATGTTTTATTAGAAGCAAAGAAAGACTTAACATTAATAGTCTAAGCTTCCATCTTGTGAATGATAAAAAAAAAGCAAATTAAATGGAAAGGAAACAGAAGAAAAGTAATAAAAATCAGAGCAGAAATCAATGAAATTAAAACAGGAAAGCAATAGAAAAAGTCAATAAAATCTAAACCTTGTTCTAGGAAAAGATCAATAAATCAATTGAACTTGAGTTAGACTAACTGAAAACAGAGACAGAAGACATAAATTACTAATATTA
>NW_021907332.1:0-546 GCF_006229205.1 Suricata suricatta | reverse complement strand
TTTTCTTTCTTTGTTCAACTTTTGATTTCTATTCTAAATATGCAATTTGCCTCTGACGAACTTTGAAACTTTGAAAAGAAGAATAGCCATCTAACAAATTGTGAGGGCTATTATTCACCTAACTCAAGTAAATAAGATCAAGAAAACTAAAGGAGAAATGAGCATATTGTTATATATTTTAACTTTACCTAAAATCAATGTTTCTATCTATCTAATCGTCATCATCTGTCAAAGAACAAAGAACCAAGACACATTTTAAAACACCAAATATTTCAAAGATAATGTTTCATAACTGTCATGAAAAATAAACATTAGTTGTTATAAGTTAGATAATATTTAACAAATTTATTGTCTACCAGACATGTTAGGTAACATGTCTTTTATTATCTTAAAATATGCCACATATTTTTTGTATAGTCATAATAATCTTTTTTTTAGTGTTCATTATGATAGTTGTTTTTTTAAGTAGATTATTGTCAAATTAGTTTCCATACAACACCCAGTGCTCTTCCCCACAAGCCCTCCTCCATCACCACCACCTCTTTT
>NW_021907331.1:0-546 GCF_006229205.1 Suricata suricatta | reverse complement strand
TATGTGAAAGCTACAGAAGTAACTACCAAAGCCTGAGGTAGAGTGCCAGGAATCTGCAATTGAGGAAAGTTAGGGGATAGAACACGTGGACTGGGTCAGGGGCAGATGGGTGTAAGGAGAGGCCCTCTGTGAGCCCGTTGCCTTGGATAATCTGGGTGAGGCTCCATCACCAAGGTCAAAACTCTGTGGGTGGAGTAGCCAGAAAACAGAAGCTTCCAGAACATAGCACTCTTCCTTTACACAGGTAAGAGTATTAGAGTTTGAATTGATTACCTTGATTTATCATATGATATCTTACAATGCTTAAAAATAAAAAGCAAAAGTTAGGATAGATTTTTCAAGCAGAAGTTAATAAATAGCAGAGATCGATAATGTATCAAGGCGGATGCACTTAGTTTAGATAAACTGACCATATAATTCTTGTGGCAGCAGTTTCATGTTTTCTGAAAATGACCGATCTAAAAAGATCTGCAAACACTGAAGAGCTCTATAGGAAGGCAGTTGGGCTAGGGAATGAGAGAGGGGGGATAAAGAAGCCCTGTTTAG
>NW_021907330.1:0-546 GCF_006229205.1 Suricata suricatta | reverse complement strand
ACAACAAATTACCACGAACATAATGGCTTAAAATAATGCATTTGTATTATCTTGCAATTTCTGCAGGTCAGAACTCCCCACACAGTGTAGAAGGGTCCTTTGCCCAAGGTCTCACAAGGCTACAATCAACATGATGGCCAGGCTGTGTCTTACCTGCAGGCTCAAATAGGGAAGTGTTCACTCATAAGCTCACTTGGGTTACTGGCAGAACTCATCTCCTTAGTGTTGTAGGACTGAGGTGCCCATTTGCTTGCTGACTGTCAGCTGGGGGCCACTCTTAGGAACTAGAGACCACTCCTGGCTGATGCCATCTGGCCCTCTCACAACATAGCATCTTACTTCCTCAAAGCCAACAGGAAAGAGTCTCTACATCCCATCCCTCTGCCATATTCCATTGGTTAGAAGCAAGTCCAGGTCTGCTCACCCCTGAGTGGGGAGGGTATTACACAAGAGCATAGGGCTGCTGTAGAATTCTGCTCTCTGCAGATACCACGGTGAGTTTTGTTTGGAGGGTGTCACAGAGCACGATCTGGTTGGCCCTTAGCA
>NW_021907329.1:0-546 GCF_006229205.1 Suricata suricatta | reverse complement strand
TGCCACAAGCCTGGGATCATAACCTGAGCCGAAATCAAGATTTGGACGCTCAACCGACTGAGCCATCCAGGTGCCCTCAATGCATTTTTAATACACTGAAATATCTCAGAAGTCCCTGTGTAAAGAAACCTGTATAACTTCCCATAACCCAACAACTTCCTGTAAGCAACTTTCTCGGGGAATTAGTATTCCATGGAACATCAGGAAGAATCACCGATTCCTTAGGTGTCTGAATCATTCCTTTAATTGCTCTCATTATGTTTTCACAACTGAACATCAATTAACATGCCCTTTACGTATATTGGGCACACTTGACACACAGAATGTGGAGAAACCACTTGGTTTTGTTACTAGCGGTCTTTAGTACTATTTTGATTCAAGAGAATGAGAAAAAAAAAAATGGAAATTAAAGCTCATGAAGAACAACTAACACAAAGCAAGAAATTATCAGGTCAAACAGTAATATACACAGCAAGGAAGGGTCCACAATCCTAATAGTTGCTGAGTATTACAGAGGGGTAAACAATAGCTGTGTGTACCCCAAGG
>NW_021907328.1:0-546 GCF_006229205.1 Suricata suricatta | reverse complement strand
AGAGTTATGAAAATTAACCCTAGAATTTCTTTTCTTCCTAATAGGCCTTTCTGTAAGAGTAAAAAAAAAAAATAACCCTTTGTGTTCCAATGGGTAGTAAGTCCCAGCTCTACAAGATGAATACGTTTTTGAGGGCCCCTGCACAACACAGGGCCTGTTAACAAGACGCATTGTGCACTTACAAATTTACTAAGGGGGCTGATCTCATGTTCAACCTTCTTGGCACAACCAACACAAAAGGGGGACACAAGGAAACTTTTGGAGGTGATGGATAGGTTTAATGCCTTGATTGTGTTGATAGAATCAGGTGTGTGCATGTCCAAACTCATCAAACTGTGTACAAATACGTACAAGTTTCTTTGGTACATCAACTATACTTCAGTAAAGCTCTTTAAAAAATACCCTTTCGAATCTCCAACAGGCTTTAATGAGGGCAGTGGCCATTGGGTAGGCAAATGATCCCATATAAAATAGAAATGTGCATATAAGTCCATCCGTCTCCTTGCACTAACCAAAATGAGAACGCACTTGTGGCGCGCGCGCGCG
>NW_021907327.1:0-546 GCF_006229205.1 Suricata suricatta | reverse complement strand
TCTTTTTTGTAGTGACATGGTTTGATTTCTTGTTTCCTTTTGTGTACTTTCTATAGATTCTTTTTTTCTTAATGCTTAACATGCAATTTGCATAAAACATCCTAGAGTTATAAAAATCTGTTTTGAGCTGATAACTTTAATTGAATACAAAAATTCTAGTCTTTTGCCTTTCCCCTCTTTACAAACTTTATATTATTGGTGCTCCAAATTACATCTTTTTATATTGCATATCTTTTAACAAATTTTTGTACTTATAGCTATGTTTTATATTTTTGTCTTTTAAGTAACAGAATGAAAACTGATACCACGCCTAAAGCATTCTGTATTTAGCTGTGTATTTACCTTGACCTTGAGCTTTATACTTTCACGTGCTTTTATGTTGATGTCAAGCATCCTATTATTTCAACAACTTGAAGTTCTCCCTTTAACATTTCTTGTAAGGTTAGTCTGTTCGTGATAAACTCCTTCAACTTCTGTTTTTCTTAGAAAGTCTTTAGTTTTCCTTTATATTTGAAGGGCAGGGTTTTTTTGATATAGTATTATTGA
>NW_021907326.1:0-546 GCF_006229205.1 Suricata suricatta | reverse complement strand
CTATCAATTCCCTATGTTCCAACGTGTCGTTCAGGTCCATTGTTTCTTTAGTGATTTTCTGTCTGGTTGGTCGATCCATTGCTGTCAGTGGAGTATTAAAGTCCCCTGTAATTAGCACATTCTTATCAGTAAGATTGTTTCTGTCTGTGATTAACTGTTTTATGTATTTGAGCACTCCCAAATTTGGCACATAGATGTTTATAATTGTTAGCTCTTCCTGATGGAGAGACCTTGTAATTATTATGTAATGTCCTTCTTCATCTCTTGTTACTGCCTTTATGTTAAAGTCCAGTTTGTCTGACAGAAGTATGGCTATTCTGGCTTTCCTTTGTCTTCCAGTCGCATGATAGGTATTTCTCCATCCCTTTACTTTCAACCTGACGGTATCTTCAGGTCTAAAATGAGTCTCTTGTAGACAGCAAATAGATGGATTTTTTTTTTTTTTTATCCATTCTGCTATGCTGTGTCGTTTGGTTGGAGCGTTCATTCCATTGACATTCAGTGTTATTATTGAAAAATGTGGGTTTATATTCACTGTGTCCTCCG
>NW_021907325.1:0-546 GCF_006229205.1 Suricata suricatta | reverse complement strand
GGAAAGGAAAGGAAGGGGAAAGGAAAGGAAGGGGAAGGGAAAGGAAAGGAAAGGAAAATGAAACGAAAGGAAAACAAAACAAAACAAAACAAAACAAAACAAAAGACAGACAGACACTGGGGGGTCAGTGCTTAAGGGATCCATGTTAAGATGTCAGATGACTATGTTAAATGTGAAACCTTTGCATGTATCTAAGGTCTTCAAAAGCTGTGATGAATCTCTGTTTGTTGATGGCATTACAAATACCATTTTTGTTAAACATAATGCTCTTATTGAAGTGCCAGTTACTTGGAATGTTTGCTTTTATTTTATACAAATATATTAATTTAAACAAGTAAATTGTCCTAATCAGGAGGGGAGAAAATAAAACATATAATAATATTGTAACCTGAATAGCAGAATGAAAGTTAGAGAACCATACACTTGCCATAGCACAAAGTATGAAGGATATAATTAACTCACTAAACATAAATTAAAAGCAATTGATATTACTAATTTTATTCTTTCCTAATTGTCTAGTTAAGAACCTCTTAAATCACTTGTGTT
>NW_021907324.1:0-546 GCF_006229205.1 Suricata suricatta | reverse complement strand
AAAGAATTAAATCTTGCCATTTGCAACTACATGGATGGAACTAGAGGGTATTATGCTAAGTGAAATTAGTCAGTCCACGAAAGACAAATATCATATAACTTCACTCATATGAAGACTTTAAGACACAGAACAGATAAACATAAAGGAAGAGAAGCAAAAATAATACAAAAACAGGGAAGGAGACAAAACATAAAAGACTCTTAAATATAGAGAACAAACAGAGGGTTGCTGGAGGGTTGTGGGAGGGGGGATGGTCTAAATGGGTAAGCAGCCTTAAGAAATCTACTCCTGAAATCATTGTTGCACCATAAGCTAACTAACTTGGATGTAAATTAAACAATAAATTTAAACACGAATTATAAAAATACACTTTCAAAAGTAAAAATTCCCCTTAAGACCAGTCGTCAGAGAGAACTGTTGTAAAGAGCTTGTTACAGCACAGAGCCTGCTTGGAATTTTCTCCTTCCCTCTCTCTGCCCTTCCCCTTGGTCACATGTGTTTTCTCTCTCTCTCTCTCTCTCTCTCTCTCTCTCTCTCTCTCTCTCT
>NW_021907323.1:0-1305 GCF_006229205.1 Suricata suricatta | reverse complement strand
CATGCGAGGATCTGGGGGAAGGGCAAGCCAGACAGAGCAGGAACTCCCTCTCGGGGCGGGAGTGTGACTCAAGGAACAGTGAGGAGGCCAGCGCGGGGCGAGGGGAGAGCAGGCTGTTGTCGGGGGCAGATTTACTGGGTCGTGGGGCTGCTGAGAGTTGAGCTCTTGCTCTCCGAGCCTGCTGGGAACTTGGAGGATTTCCCGGACCAAAAAGGGGCGGGACCTGGCGGGACATTCACAGGCGCCCTCTGGCGGCCCCGGGAGGAACAGCGAGGGCGGAATCGTGGAGATCCAGGAGGCACCGGTCCAGACACCAGATGGTGGGAATTGTGGAGGTGGCACGAAGTGGCCAGGTTCTGGGTGGTGTCGAAGGTGTCGCTGGCAGGTTTAGGTCCGAAAGCTAAAGAAGGCTTGAGGACAAGTCCCGGTTTGGGAGCCTGCGGGTCTGGGGCCGAGAAATGGGGAGGCCGCAGGAGGAGCAAGCTTGGTGGGAGGGAGACCAGAAGCGGTTCGGGTCCGAACCAGCACCAGGACACCATGTGGGGCCATCAGAGAGACAGTTCTGTGTCTGAGTCCAGAACTCAGGGGAGATGTCAGGGTAGGAGAAACACATTTGGGCCTCCTTTGCGTGTGGATGCAGTCTAAGGCCATGTGGCTGAAGGAGATCGTGGGAAACAGGTCCTCATCTCGTGCAGGACCGGGTGGCAAGAAATGGGACCGCCGGAGCCCAGCCTGAGGGGCGGGGCGCACTTCCTGGCTGGGGAAGAACATCCGCCCTGCACATTCCTCTCCCACCCCCGCTCCCTCTGGCACCGTCGCTCTGTTCTCTATATCAATGAGTTTGAGTTTTGTCTTATTTTGTTTTGTTTCATATTCCACATAGAAGGGAGGTCCTAAAGGATTTGTCTTTGTCTGGCTTATTTCACTCAACGTAACGCCCTCAAGGGCCATCCGTGTTGTTGCAAATAGCAAGACTTCCGTCTCCTTTTTTAAGACTTTATTTTTAGGGATATGTGGGTGGCTCAGTCAGTTGAGTGTCCCATTCTGGATTTCAGCTTGGGTCATGATCTTGGGGTTGTGGGATCATGCTCAGCATGGAGCCTGCTTAAGGCTCTCTCTCTCTCTCTCTCTCTCTCTCTCTCTCTCTGTTGGTTCGTTCTATTAAAAACAAAAACGGGGGTACCTGGGTGGCTCAGTCGGTTAAGCATCCAAGTTTGGCTCAGGTAATGATCTCGTGGTTCATGAGTTCAAACCTCGCATCAGGCTCCGTGCTGACAGCTCGGAGCCTGGAACTTACTTTGGATT
>NW_021907322.1:0-2670 GCF_006229205.1 Suricata suricatta | reverse complement strand
CAAGGTGTCTGGCACATAGTAGGCACATAATAAGTATTTGTCAAAAAAATGTCTTCAATCGTTCAATAACTTCCTCAATTTCCAAAACATTATTTTTTGCACTTACTATATTTTTCTATTTTATTAAATATAACTTATTGTCAGGTTGACTGTTATTATTATAAAATATTTTATTTTATTATTTGGTAGCTACCTCAATAGTAGCAAATAATAACAAATTCTGTTCAATTATTTATTATATTCTAGGGGTTATTCAAAGCACATTAAATACTTTAACTCATTTAATCTTCACAATAAAAGTAATATATATTATTATAAAACCTATTTTACAGGTAAGGAAATTGACGTAGTGAAACATTTGCCTAGTGGTATATGCTAATAATGAGGGGGCTCACCATTCACACTCATACTAGAGTCTATTATTCTGTAATTCATTAACTATTACTCTGTTATTGTGTCTTGGGCAGTAATCACATTTTCTATTATGAGCTCTGATATAGTCCAATAAGTAGGAGAGAGGAGCTTTTGTTGGAGACTATTTCCCTATAGGACTTGGCATTAGAAATTTTCTTCACTTGTTTCTCAAAGGCCTTAGTGTTGCCTTGCAATTTTTTCCATAACGTTTTCTATGTAGGACACATGCAGCTCAAGGTAATTGTTGAAAGATGGGATGTTCTGACATAACCTGATGTTTTGTCTTCCAAAGTGGGAGGATGAACACAATGTACCTTTTTTGGTCTAACATACAGGAAATGTTCTCCCTTTGTTTGGTGGGGAGAGTTTTATCTTGGAAACAGATTTTCTATTATCTTCTAGGAAACTTCTGTTAGTGATTATCAATTATACACAAAATCTTCAGCCAAGAAACAAATTTATTTTTATTTTTTAATTTTTAAAAATGTTTATTTTTGAGAGAGAGACAGAGAGAGAGAGAGAGAGAAAGAGAGAGAGAAAGAGAGAGAGAGAGTGAGCAGGGGAGGTCAGAGAGAGAGGGAGACACAGAATCCGAAGCAGGATCCAGGCTCTGAGCTAGCTGTCAGCACAGCGCCCGACGTGGGGCTTGAACCCACCAACCGTGAGATCTGACCTGAGCTGAATACCTCAGGTATAGTTCTACAGTAACCCTGTCAAGGGAATTTTAATTAATTTGGGAATCACATTTTTATTTCTTATTATTTTAAGTTTATTCATTTACTTTTGAGAGAGTGAGAACGAGAGAGAGCAGGGGAGGGGCAGACAGAGAGAGGGAAAGAGAAAGAATCCCAAGCAGGCTCCACACTGTCATCACAGAGCCCGACACAGTGGATTGAATTCACGATCCCTGAGATGGTGACCTGAGCCGAAATCCGAAGCTTAACTGACTGAGCCCCCCAGGCGCCCTGGAATCGGGTTTTGGATGCGGCAAAGCACGTACTCAAAAACAAATCCAACCGCAGGCAAAGTTCTTCACATTTTATGCTACACATCAATGACAAAGCCGCTATTATTGGAATACAGCCAGCACTAATGTTACTTGTTATATTTTGAATTTTTCCTTGGGAGTCAGAAGGCACTCCGGTCTGGAAGGGCCTCGAACTCGCTGGGTCCACAAGACAGGAGGGGAAATTCCTTTCCCTAGATCCTGTGACCCAATCACTTCCAGGTTTCCAACCCTCCGTCCACGCAAGGTGCATAGAAAGCAAGGTGGCTGTTGAGGAGTTAGCCACAGGGAGGGTCACGGGCTTGGGTGTAGCTGTGGGGGAGGAGGTGGCCAGCTTAGGGCCCTAGGGGGCAGTTGGGGGAGATGGCAGGCTTAGGTGAGACTGGAGGGGGTTGGAGGATGAGGATGAGGAAGGTTGAAGAGGAAACTAGATCTTGGGGCACCTATGGTGGGGAGAGTTGCCTTGAAAGTCCCCGCAGTGACCTAGGGGAGGACAGCCCTTTAAGCCAGGCTGTCGCTGCCTTCTGGAGAACGGAAACTTGACCTTTAGGAGGGCACTCACTGCTCCTGCGTGGGCTCAGCGAGCCCCTGTGCCCTGGCTTGTGTGGGAGGAAGAAAGCAGAAGTCGGAGGAGGAGAACAGGATCTCAGCCCCCTTGCTCGAGAGGAAGCTGAATTGGGTATTTGGTTCCCTGAGAAGGATCAGGAAGGAAGGCAGTTGGGGGTGCAGGACCCCAGGAGAGCTGGGAGGGCAGACCTTGAACTTGTCAATGTCAGCAGTCCCCTTTTTTTTCAGAGGGTTGCCAACCCACCTGGGGATGAGGCCTGGTCTTGTGGATACTGAACTTAGCTCCGCCGGCCTGAGCGCTCTGGCCCAGGGTGGTATGTAATTGTGGTTCGGCCTGGGACAGGGTCCAGGCCATGCCCAGCCAGGTGAAACCCAGGTCTGGGTGTGAGGTCAGACCCCTTGTCGGAGGTGAGGGTGGCCTCAGTGATTGAAGAGGTAGGGTGCCATCCACGCGATCACTGGCACTATGCCTGACAGGCTGGGGCTCCTAAGGCGGGAATGTGTGGCTGGGGACAAAATTGACCCACGCTTTATTTTCCAGGTGGCAATGCCTCCCTTTGGACTTTTCCTCTAGGTTCGGTGCTAACTTCTGTGAGCTCACTCTGCCCTTCCTCCTCCCTTTAACTCTCTCGAGGTTATCCATTCGCTTAAAACATTGCTTCTGGTAACCTGGTAAGCCTGGG
>NW_021907321.1:0-546 GCF_006229205.1 Suricata suricatta | reverse complement strand
AAATAAAATGTAAATTTCCAAGGCACTCTCCTCACCTAAACCCCCTCTTTGAGAGTTCCCTATCACTCCCAGAGTTCTCTGAAACACTCAGTCTTCATGGCTTGGTCTTGGATTCCTCTCTTGTCTCACCTCCCTGACTCCCTTACTGTCTCACTTTTTATTCTCCTTTGGCATATCCTTCTCTCCATCTTCTTTTAAACCCAGCTCAGGGGACTTCTCCCTTAGAAGCCATCCCAGCCTCTGCCACCCCTGCTTTAAGCTGGTGGGCACCTTGCCACTGGTTCCACAATGCAAATCTCCTTTCCCCCGCAATTGCCCCACTGAGTTATTGTGGTCTGGTTATGTGTCATCTCTCCCAATAGACGGCGCACTCCTTGAACACAAGTCCCGTGTTTTACTCAGATCTGTGTTGCCAATGCCCGGCAAAAAGACCAGCACAAGGACCACGGCTGGGTTTGGAAGTGAGGGCATGTGCCCCATGCGGTTATTTCTGAGAACTGAGACCTCCTCAAAAATCTTCCCCAGAGCTGAGTATGCTCTGAACAG
>NW_021907320.1:0-546 GCF_006229205.1 Suricata suricatta | reverse complement strand
AGTCTTCTGAAACTTATCTCTTCCTCTTCAGCCCAGAAAAGACTGTTCTCCATTTAGGAACCATTCCCAATACTGATGATGTGTAAAGTGCTTGCAAATCAAAACTTGTTATAGTTATGGCTCTCACTCAATGACCTCTCCAGCATCCAACCTATTTCTGTTATTTCAGTGCCTTTATATATATTATCTATTCTTTATATATTTTGTCTATTTTTATAGCCAGATGAAAATTACTTTGTCTTGACTACAAACAAAAGACAAAGAGATTCATTCTTAAAATGTTTACACCTATCAATGCAGTAATCTTCTAGGAAATATTTATAAGAAATATATAGAAAATTTCCTGATACCTGTTCAGATTTATTCACAGGAGTTATCAATTTTTTTTAATTCCATAAAATTAGGGTGCCTGGTGGCTCAGTTGGTTAAGCATCAGACTTCAGCTCAGGTCATGATCTCAGGGTTAGTAGGTTCAAGCCCCATGTTGAGCTGTGCACTGACAGCTCAGAGACTGGAACCTGCTTGAGATTCTATGTCTCCTTCTCC
>NW_021907319.1:0-546 GCF_006229205.1 Suricata suricatta | reverse complement strand
GAAACTTTATAAAGTAAAAAAAATAAAATAAAATTTCAAAAAAAATAAAGTAAGCATGGAGAAGATGGATGAGAAAGAAGGAAGAAATTGCCTTTCTCGGAAGTAAGAAATAGGAAATGATAGTGTGAAAGCTTTCTTCTCTCCATATGTGTCTAAAGACCATATAGAGAAGTAATAGCTGTAATACACAATCATATAAAGAGAAAAATGGATACAGAAATAGGAAAGCAGAGACATTAAAATGTACATAAAGAAACACTAAAGCAGTCTCATCTATAAATGAGGATCATAATTTCTTGCCTCTTTGTTCCAAAGAGTCGTTAAAGTTACATATATGTGCATGTTTATATGTTGGCATACTATATATATAGAATTTTATAACTTAATATCCATATGCTGCCCATAAGAAAAATAGCTTTAATGATCTATTAATCTGCATGGCTAAGAAAGGTCTTATATTTGAAGTAATTTTTGAATACCTAGAATATTTAATAAATGTGTGAGGAAACAAAATATTCTGGGAAATTTGTGACTCAGAAAAAAAAA
>NW_021907318.1:0-546 GCF_006229205.1 Suricata suricatta | reverse complement strand
GCTCTGCGGCTCGTCCCTGAGCGAGGAGGTCGGAGCCACTCGAGGTGAGTGAGGCTGGGTCTCCGGTCAGAGGCCCAAGGGAGGCACTGCTGGCTTTGGGGTCCGAGCCACTCCCTGGTCTTAGAGCCTGGTGGGCGGGGGGCAGGACTGCTGACAAAGACCGGATGAGGCCCAACCCAAACCCGTTTGCCCCGGCCACGAACGTGAACGGAGAGGAAGCCTCTGGTGTCTGGGAAAAGCCCCTTGACAGTGCATTTGCAGTGGAGCAGCATGTCCCCTCGAACCGCCGTGGGCGGCAGCTTTTCTTCGTGTTAGCCATTGCTCACGTTCAGGTGGATGGGTGGGTACAGATTTGCGTATGGATTTGTGAGCACGTGTGTGGGTTTGCGTATGGATTTGTGTATGTGTGCACAAGCACGAAAATACGCACAGTTTCTGTGCTGGGCACTTGGCAGGTGCTTAGTGAAGGATTAAGGGCAGGAATGAATGAGTGAACCAGCAGCAAAGGCTCAGAAGGCTTGTAAGAGAAGGGGAGGCTGACCACCT
>NW_021907317.1:0-546 GCF_006229205.1 Suricata suricatta | reverse complement strand
GACTGAGCTAAGCAGACATTCTACACCATTGCACCTGGGAGTACAAACTGATAATAAACTGATGCAACTTTTGTACAAAATGCATTATTTGCATTTGCAAGAATAAAGAAATAAAAGCAATAGAAGGAAAATGTACATGAGAAATGACAAGAATACATAAAAGATATCAACAAAATTGTGTTATTTAAAGTGATAAAGAGTAAACATTCAACTGAGTAAACTTTGAGGATCTAATTGGCTATATTAATTGATTCATGAATTGGGCAGCATCCCATCTAGCAAGTAAATGGGAGTTCCAAGAAGCTATACAAAATGCAAGGATTTTATAGTCAGAATCAGGGGTGGGACAATTAGCAAAAGGAAGGATTTTTTCAGGCCAGGTTACCTTCCCTTAGGGGGAAGAGCTAGAGGGTGGTTATTAAGAATATTACCTCATCTTCTCCTGGGAGATGGAGAGAGCCTACATGACCAATTTCCTTGTTAGTGTTGACCAGAATTCTTGACTGTCCAGTTAAGATGACATTTCTGGTATGGTGACTTGGCTTC
>NW_021907316.1:0-546 GCF_006229205.1 Suricata suricatta | reverse complement strand
CCCCCCCCCCCCCAAAAACGAGGTTTTTTGAAACATCACTCAGAGTGGGACAAACAAGGGGCACCTGGGTGGCTCATTCGGTTTGGCGTCCAACGCTTGATTTTGGCTCAGGTATGATCTCATGGTTCATTGGGATAAACGGAGCCCCGTGTCAGGCTCTCTGTGCTGCCAGCGTGGACCTTGTGTGTGATTAACTATGTCTCTCCCTCACGACTCTCTCTCAAACAACAACAACAAAAAAGTCAATGTGGGGCACCTGGGTGGCTCAGCAGCAAAGCAGGATAAGCACCTAACTCTTGGTTTCAGTTCAGATCATGATCTCATGGTTCCTGGGTTTAAGCCCGGCATGGGGCTCTGTGCTGACAGCTCAGAGCCTGAAGCCTGCTTCAGATTGTGTCTCCCCCTCTCTCTCTACCCCTCCCCCACTCATATTCTGTTTGTCTCAATAATAAACATTAAAAAAATTTAACTTAAAAAAAACCATTGTATTGTCCCTGATTCTTTACAATTAAGAGGTTTATTATTCTAATCCCTCTTAAAAAGAAA
>NW_021907315.1:0-546 GCF_006229205.1 Suricata suricatta | reverse complement strand
TCAGAGCCTGGAGCCTGCTTCCAGTTCTGTGTCTCCTTCTCTCTCTGCCCCTCCCCCTCTCATGCTCTGTCTCTCTCTGTATCAAAAATAAATAAAACATTAAAAAAATTTAAAAAATACGTATTTCTTTATTATTATTCCCAATAAAGCTGGAAAAAGTAAATATAAAATTAAAAATAGCTTTTGTAGGGGTGCCTTGGTGGCTCTGTTGGTTAAGCATCTGACTCGCGATTTTGGCTCAGGTCATGATCTCAGAGTTTGTGAGTTCGAGCCCATTGTCGGGCTCTGTACTGACAGTGTGGAGCCTGCTTGGGATTCTCTCTTCCTCCTCCTCTGCCCCTCTCCCGCTCTCTCTCTAAAAATAAATAAATAAGCCTAAAAAGTAGCTTTTGTAGAGTTATACACATACATGTATATTCATAGATATATTAAATTATACTATAACTATGGATTTTTATTATGAACACTTATGGGAAAATACCTTCAGATTCACATTCCTGAATTTCATATTTTCTTTCCAAGGCATAACATAACGTCTTGGGATCA
>NW_021907314.1:0-546 GCF_006229205.1 Suricata suricatta | reverse complement strand
ATGCTTCGTGAGCCAAGGACTCACTTTAGAGGAGGGAGGAAAGGCTTTGTGATCTCATTCTCTCCCGCGGAAGTCCTCCAGAAAAGAAGCCAGGTATGTCGAGAACCCTAATTATCATTCTCCTGTTCTCTGTAATGGTTCTAGGGGTTGACTGAACTCTGCAAGGCCGCTCTAACTGGGGTGCTTCAAGTGCTTGCAAGTGCCTGGGCTGGAGTCCTCTGGAGGCTCCCTCACTGCCATGTGTGCTCCAGCCGGGACACCTGTCCATGCTCTGTGTGGTCCCTCCAACAGAGTGACTTCAGGGGGGCCTGACGACTCACATGGCAGCTGGGCGCTCGGGTCACGTGTTCCAAGAGAGGGAATCAGTATTTTTTGAGTGTAGAAAATGTCTACCAATTCTTCATGGTTGTCTCCTCCTCCTCATCCCCCTCGTCCCCCTCCCCTCCTCCTCTCCCTCCTGCCCCTTCTTCCCCCTCTCCCTCCCCCCCATTCAAATGCATATAGTTTAATATTGTAAAACCAGCGCTGGAGAAATTGCCACTCAGT
>NW_021907313.1:0-546 GCF_006229205.1 Suricata suricatta | reverse complement strand
TGGAAAATTCTCAGCCTATGCAAAAAATGAGAAAGTGCTCTAGAGAGAATACCAAGAGTATGCTGAAGAGATTGGGTGTGTGATTCATGGACCTAACCATCTATCTCTGCAGAAACTCTGCAAGCTTGGACTGACGGGGACAGAGACCAGAAGAAAGGAAGGGATTCTTTTAAGCTTCTGGGATTCTTCAGGCAAGAAACGACAATAGAGCTCTTTGGCTGCGAACATGTGTTATTCTTCTGCAAGAAAAGGCAAGAATCTTTCTGGAGACACCAGCTCCTCTCTGGCTTCAGAGGGCAGAGTCACTTCCTGGTTCCCGAAGGGTATTGCTAGCCCTGTGGGCCTGGAAGACAGGATCCACCCAAAGATTATTCTCAAGTCTCAAAATTGAATGCACTTTGTTGTGCTAGGTTTCCAATTTGCTTGGGACCCTGACACCTTTTTCATTTTCTTTCTTTCTTTTTTCTCTTTTTTTTTTAAATAGTTTATTGTCAAATTGGTTTCCATACAACACCCAGTGCTCTTCCCCATAAGTGCCCTCCTCCA
>NW_021907312.1:0-546 GCF_006229205.1 Suricata suricatta | reverse complement strand
ATATGACTATCTTTTACCCATTGCCTATTGGATACATTTTGGCTGTTTTTATTTTAAAAGCTTTCTGACTATCATAGATTTTAGCCTTTTATCCTTTCTGTTATCTTTTAAAACTTATTATTTATCCTTGCAATTGAATTTTGGTGGAAAAATACCTTGTAGAGGTAGTCTTGGATTTTCAGCTTCAATTAGAAAGTTTTTCCTACTATCCATACCTTGATTAAGCAAGTATTCTTTTAGAATTGTTCACAAAGGGTTTCACTTTCTACTTTTCTGATACATGAGGGTTTAATTAATCTACAATGTATTTTTACATGGTATAATACATGAATACAGTTTTATCTTCTTCCAGGAAGATGTTCAGATGTGTCATCTTAATGTATTATGTAGTTTTGTCCTAAATTTAGCTTCCCTCCCTCCCTTGCTTAGAAAAGCGGTAATGGGGGAACCTGGATGGTTCAGTCAGTTGAGTGTCCAACTCTTGATTTTGGCTCAGGTCATGATCTCATGGTCATGTGATCAAGCCCTACATTGGGCTCCACACTG
>NW_021907311.1:0-1305 GCF_006229205.1 Suricata suricatta | reverse complement strand
ATTATGTTTTAACTGAATATATGTATAACAAAATAACAAGAAAATAAATTTATAAATATAAACCTAGATTTATTGTGATAGAAAAATAACCATACTGTCAAAGCATTAAATTTTTGAATAACGTTTAATGAAAGAAGACATTGCTAACTGGTTAGGCAGCACGCATAGAGATAAGAGATACAAACCCACAGATTTATATTGTCTAAAAAATGGATTAAATATTCCTTAAAACACCTAAGCATTAAAAAAAATCCTATCAGCCTAGGAAATATTTTGACCTTACCCATTCTGATCCACTCCTTTCCTCACTTGCAGAATAAAGTTAACGTTCGATATGAATTAACACAGACCCCACAGTCAGCTCTTTCTGCAACAATCCAACGCCCTCCCAGCTATGTCCACAGCTTTCCGACAGCAAATGCTACTTTCTCTCTCTCTGCAGGGCAAGGTGACAACACAGACATGGGTCACCCAACCATGTCAGCTGCAATACGACATCCCATCCGTACCTAGGATTTCACAGCTGGAGAAACAGCCTGGTCTGGAGCAGCGCTAGGCGGGCTGGCTCTGTGGGCCTCTCACCTCTGCTCTGACTCCAGAAGGTACTTGCCGCCGTGCTTGACTGACTCTCAGAGAGACTGTGTCAGGATATAGACAGCCAGTGGGCATGTGACATTAGTACTCCCCCTCGCGGTTTCCACTGGTGTCAGCGTCTCATTGACTCCTCACTCTGTGACAGACAGGAGTCTTAGAGACCTCAAATGCCTAATTTTATATTTATATACATTATATTCATATATAATATATAGCATATATTATATGTTTACTATATATAGTAAAAGGGTATGTATAGTACATATATGCTGCATTACCGTATAGTATAGGGTAAAAGTAGGTATATGCCAAAATGTGCATAAATGTTGGATGTCTTTTAAATCAAAATCCTAAGGATACCCAGATTCCTATATATTACAATAAATCCTAAATACCCCATAATTGAGATGAATGATTTGAAGAACATCACATTTCTACTTATTTTCTGTTCTTTAAATCGCTTGAAGAAACAGTCTCTTTAAATAACAAAAACTAAGACAAAAGCCAAGAGACATGGTTAACATAGTGAAAGAATTTGACTGTATTCCTTGAAAAGCATCAAAGTCAAATACAGCTGGTCCACAAGTTGCAGCAAATACTATCAGAGCATTTTACAAAATACATGACTTGTTCAGTGCAGTGAGCAGCTCTGTGCCCTACTTAACCGGAGAAGGAAGTGTTGGGCAGGAATGAAAGCAGTGTGTTTTGTGT
>NW_021907310.1:0-546 GCF_006229205.1 Suricata suricatta | reverse complement strand
AGGCCAGACTGCTCCCCCTCCCCCTTCTCGCTGAAGCAGAATTACATCCTCTCATGGAGGTTGGGGCTCATATTTTGGTGTCAGAGGGGCTCAGCTTAAGAGCTGGTTTCAATAGGAAGTAGAACCATTGGGTCACAAATTTACTCCCCATGATGCACCGTCCAGTGGCCATGCTGCTCTGTTACCTTCCTGTGGTTTAATGGTGGACTTCCCTCTCCATAGATTGAGAGGGATGTTAAAATGCACTTTGGCCCAATCCCTTTCTCTGATGCCATAGGACGAACAGATCCTTAATGGGCTCTCTTTGGGGGAATGTGCTGGTGTCCACCTGGGCAGTGACTGTTGACACGCACCTGGTTCCTTGGGTTAGCGAGGAGGTGGGAGGAGACATACTTCCTCCTTGTGCCCGAGTGTCATCAGGGCCTTTAGAAATCTTGATTTGTAACCTTATCATATTAGAGTCTTGAAAGAACTATTGAGATAAGCCGCATAGTTATTACAGTATGAATTTTGTTATTCCCATTTTTTCATATGAGAAAATATCTA
>NW_021907309.1:0-546 GCF_006229205.1 Suricata suricatta | reverse complement strand
GGCCGGGGCAGGGCAGGACAGGACAGGACAGAGCTCCAGCTCCGAGGGGCTGAGTCTCCTTCCAGGGAGCAGCCATAGAAGGTGCTGGAACAGTTTGGCCCCTCTTTGGCCAAGCTGGCCCCCGTCCCAGCCAGCCTCCAAGAGGAGACAGCGTCCAGTCCGTGGAGAGTTACCACAACATTCATGAGCCCTGGCAGCCTTGCAGGGGCCGCGAGCGGTGGACGGACGGAGCCGCCATCCCCACCACAGGTGAGGGCGCGGGCTGGGGGACAGGTGACCTGCCCGAGGCCTGGACTGTCTGGCCGGGACCTCGTTCTGCAGGATCCGGCCCACCCGCCTCGCCCGGACCCAGCTCCGCTGCACCTTCCTACACAGGCTCCTCTGCCGACAAACACGGATTTATTATCCGACGGCTCTGGGGCCCCAAGTCCCAAGTGGGTCGGCAGGGTCGTTTCCTTCCAGAAGCTCAGGGGAGACCATCCCCTTGTCTTTTCAAGCTCCTGGAGTCGGCCCCGCCCCTTGGCCTGAGACCCCACATGATTTGAC
>NW_021907308.1:0-546 GCF_006229205.1 Suricata suricatta | reverse complement strand
GACACTTTTATCTGTGCTGCCTTCAGAAAACTTTCCAGGCCATATCCTTGCTTGTACTATATGGAATATACACCTTTGAGTTAGCCTACCCAAGGGATAAGAAAGCTGGAATATTTATACATAAATTGTATCTATCAATTTAAAAGAATTGGTTAAGAATTACTTCTGGGGTAGGGGAGATTAATTCCTTGGAACTTCTGGCCAGCCTCAGGTATAGCCAAAACAAACTCCAGTGGTCAAAGGAAGTCCTCAGATAATGAGACACAAGTGGGCTGTAGGTAGGACTGATATACTTAGAAACAGAAATGACTTAGAGTTTATAAGTGGGGCTCACTTAGCATCTGCTAAAATGGTTGGTTTATTGCTAGGACACCTAGGTGGCTCAATCTGTTAAGTGTATGACTTCAGCTCAGGTTATGATCTTACCGTTGAAGGGTTCGAGCCCCATGACGGTCCCTGTGCTGACAGCTCAGAGCCTGAAGCATGCTTTGGATTCTGTGCCTCCCTCTCGTTCTGCCTCCCTCCCTCCCTCTCTCTCCCTCTCTC
>NW_021907307.1:0-546 GCF_006229205.1 Suricata suricatta | reverse complement strand
TAAAAATCTATTTCTAAAAGACTATAGGGGCATCTGGGTGGCTTAGTTGGTTAAATGTCCCACTTTTGATTTCAGCTCAGTCATAATCTCATGGTTTTGAGATTGAGCCCCATGTCCGGCTTTGCACTGACAGCACTGAGCCTGCTCAAGATTCTCTCTCTGCTCATGTGTGCTCTCTATCAAATAAATAAACTTAAAAATATTAAAAAACAAAAGATTATAAAAAACTTATTTGATCGTATTTTTGAAATTTAGATTTAAATTCATTTTATTCAATATCTCTGGATTTAAAGAGATTAATCCAACCATTTTATTTTTTTAAATCCAGAGTAGTTTGGTTTCTACAACCTTTTCAAACAAGATGGGGTGCTTTCTCTTTTAGTATCTTCTTCTTTTATTTTTATAAAGCTTCTCAAATTTAATTTTTTCCCAGTATAGAACATGAGATATGTATTGTTACCTATGCATATTACAATGAAATCTGTTTAAACATCTTTGAAATCTTTTATTTCTATATTTTGCAAAATGTTCTGTTCCTCATTAGAG
>NW_021907306.1:0-546 GCF_006229205.1 Suricata suricatta | reverse complement strand
TAACAGTCTGCATAGTCTTCTAAAACTACAAAAGATGTTTTTGTTGAATAGAATAAATGGGATAGTTTTTCTCTTAATTCTATGCTCAATTATCAGTCAGTGTTCTCAAAGGACTCTGATCTACTGAAAAATCTAGATCCAAAGACAGCATGTGATTGAAATGCAATTAAATGCTGGATGACGTAGAAAGAACCGGGAGAGCAAAGTGCAATATTCATAAACATCATTGTATAGCCATAACTAAAACGGCTCTTTTCATTAACAATCATAACAAATAATACTCTGGCCCTTCTACGTGCTAGCCTTATTTACTCTAAGAAATGACATTGCCCCATAAACATGAAGCCAAAGGTTATCTGTAAAGTTTATTTATTTACAAGTCTCAATCCCCAAGCAGTAGTCTCCTTTCCCTCACCCATGTTACTCAGAGAGACTGTATCCATTACCGTACACTTCCCATGAATCATACCAACATGGCCAGCAGGACCAGCTATGTGATTTACATAAAGTAAAAATGTTAAAAATATTATTGAGAATCCAAAGATC
>NW_021907305.1:0-546 GCF_006229205.1 Suricata suricatta | reverse complement strand
GCCCATCCTCAGGAGCAGCCCACCCCAAATGAGGGGTGAGTAAAGTTAATTTGCAAATTTGAACCCTTTCCTTTCCACAGACCTGCTCTCCTTGGTCTCTTAGAAGTATTCAACTCCCCTCATCATCCTCTCGCTCTCAGTTACACACCCCAGTGCACCATATATGTACAAACTCTGTTTTATAGTCTGTCTTCTGAGAAAAAATTCTAAGGCAGAACCACGGTGTGATGTTGGCATTTCCTCATTTTCCAGAGTCCGCATGATGCAGATAATATGGCCTTCTCCTGAAGACCTTCTCAGTCATGAGGACATTAGTGCTCGGCAAGGATATTTGGCAGATACTTTTCTTATATTACAGTATCAGCAATGCCTTTTGCCAATCTATGTTCTCATTCTTTTCATAAAAACTGATACCCAATGGACCTATCATTTAATTGATTATGTTCAGATAGGTCTGGAATCTGATCAAGATGCAAACTTGGGCCCCCCTTGTATTTTTCTTTCTTTTTTCTTCTTCATCATCTTTTTCTTCTTTTCTTTTTTTTT
>NW_021907304.1:0-546 GCF_006229205.1 Suricata suricatta | reverse complement strand
TTTTAGAAAGCCTGCTAGCGGCGTGCAGACAGTGGCTGTGGCCCTGGCTCGGTGGGGAAACCAGCAGTCATTCTGATCCCCATGACAATGTGAAGTGTGGAAATAAGGGGCAGAGGAGGAGAGCTTTAGCAATCCAAGTGACAGGACTTGGTGACTAGCTAGATATATAGGGGGCGAAGGACAGGGACAGGGTCATCATTAGGTTCCAACGAATGCTCCCATTTTGAATGGGCACGTTGATGACTTTTGCTAAATGTACACATCCATGGAACCACCACTCCAGTCAAGCTTCAGAACGTTCCCATCACCCCAAAAGCTCCCGCTGTGCCCCTTTACAGGAAGTCAGGTTCCCAGCCCCCGGCCCCCAGCAAACACTGATCAGCTTCCTATCACTCCACATTATTTCTGCTCCTTCTAGATTTCAGATTGGTGGAACCGTACGCCATGTGGTAGTTGGTGTCTGGTTTACCTCACTCAGAATGCTTCCGAGATTCACCCACGTTCCGTGTGTCAGCAGCTCATTCCTTTTTATCGACAGACATGGGT
>NW_021907303.1:0-546 GCF_006229205.1 Suricata suricatta | reverse complement strand
AAAAAAAAAAAAAAAAAAAAACCACACACACACTCTTATCTGCCCTCACAGCCTGAATTTTGAATCAGGCTTGGGATAGAGTAGAGTCTGTGTGCTCAAATAATCTGTTATCGAAAGCCTGATCGGTCTTTTCAAAATTCATGGCAAATACTGTTGTTGTTTTTTTTTTCTCCCCGGTATTATGTTACCATCCAAAATAGAGCTTGAAGGGCATTCAAGTTTTAGAGCAATTTCTGTAGGGAAACAAAATGAACTCCCAAGAAATCCATTTGTACCTTCTGTATGGAGTCCTGGTATAAGTCAAGTCGGCCTGTTCAAGGAGGGCTCGTTCTTTGAGAACCGCTGTAGATATTGGGAGGTCATAGGCGGGATTCTCAAAGCTCATTTCATCCCTGGTTTGTTCCTGTTCTCCTCCAGCTATGCAACAAACTTAACCTATGCCCATTTTATTTGATGTGCCAGGGTATTTTTGGCATCTTTGGGTATCCATAACTTTTGGCTATCTGGGTCATTTGCCTACTTTCTAGAAGGAAGTTCATGAAACTC
>NW_021907302.1:0-546 GCF_006229205.1 Suricata suricatta | reverse complement strand
GAGTGCTTCTTTTAATGTTCTGTTGGATTTGATTTGCTGGTATTTTGTTGAGAATTGCTGCATCCATGTTCATTCAGGATATTGGCCTATAGTTCTCTTTTTTAGTGAAGTCTTTGGTTTGGATATCAGGGTAATGCTGGCCTCATAAAATTTTGTTTGGAAGTTTTCTTTGCATTTCTATTTTTTTGATTAGTTTGAGAAGAATAGGTATTAACTCTTCTTTAAATGTTTGGTAGAATTCTCCTGTGAGACCATCTGACCCTGCACTTTTGTGTGTTGGGAGAGTTTTGATTCCTGATACAATTTCTTCACTGGTTATTTCTCTGTTCAGATTCTCTATTTCCTCCTATTTCAGATTTTGTAGTTTATATGTTTCTATGAATGTATCTTTTACTTCCAGATTGTGTGATTTTTTGGAATATAATTTTTCATAACAGCATTCTCTTATAATGGTTTGTATTTCTGTGGTGTTTGTTAGTTCTCCTCTCTCATTTTTTATTATATATGTGGGTCCTTTCTCTTCTTTTTGATAAGTCTGGCTAGCGG
>NW_021907301.1:0-546 GCF_006229205.1 Suricata suricatta | reverse complement strand
GACAGAGACAGTCAAGACTGTCTTCTAAGATGAGCCACTTGGATAAACCATAGAAATGCTAGTCAAGAAGATGACTAGGTTTCCTCTCCTTCCAGCCCCTTCTCCCCAACTGTAGGAGAAATGGTGGTGTTGCTTGTTCACTGGGAATTTCCACCAAAAGGGGGAGAGGCTGCCGTCTACTCTAATCATGGCTCAGAAAACATTCAGCCCCACCTGACTGGGGCCCCCGTCCTGGGTGTGCTCAACATGGCAAAATGGAGGACACAGTGAATCAAGAAGAGCAGTTAAGTGAAGAACATATTGTGGCACAAATCTAAGCACAATTTCCACCCCCGTTCTGGGATCAATGTATTCCCTAAAAACACAAAAGAAAACCTAAAGAAATACAATTCTTCTTTATGAAAAGCAGTCATGGGCTCTAACTCCCAAAAGGGCACTCAGCGTATAAAATGGGAACAGGGAAAAATTATTTGATCCATGCTTTTATATAGTCTCCTCCTCATCTCCTCAGAAAAGCCATCTGGAAAAAAAAGTGATAATTTACTG
>NW_021907300.1:0-1305 GCF_006229205.1 Suricata suricatta | reverse complement strand
TAAGTGGTGAAGTTAAATGCTGAAATTTTAGCAAAAGAAAAAGCTGAGCTCCGCGGTATAGTCATTCGTGAGAGCCAAGGGGGCCCTTCCAGACCACCACCAGCCTGGCCACAGAATTGGCCTTGAGATCCAGCCCAGGTCGGTGAGTGGGTATAGACATTATCCTTCTGACCACCATCGAAATCAGAACTTTTCAGGGGCAAATTTCCTGTCCTCTGTTTAACAGTCTCAAGAGACTATGTATCAAACTTCCAAACAAACTAAACACATCTGGATTTTCTATTCTTCTGCTTGAAAAAGAATGGCATTTCTCAGGCCAAAAGAAAAAACAGAGCTGCTGCCACGTACCAGAGAGTTGGATTGTTGTATTCTTGTTGTCATTTGTTTCTATATATTTTTACATTTCTTCTCTAATTGCCTGATTGGCCCAATCATTCTTTAGTAGGGTGGTTTTTAACCTCCATGCTTTTGGAGGTTTTCCAGATTTTTTCCTGTGATTCACTTCAAGTTTCATAGCATTGTGATCTGAAAGTGGTCATGGTATGATCTCAATTCATGTATATTTATGCAGGGCTGTTTTATGACCCACTATGTGATCTATCTTGGACAATGTGCCATGCGCACTTGAGAAGAAAGTGAATTTGCCAGCCTCAGGATGTTCCAATGTGTTGTTCAGGTCCATTGTTTCTTTTGTGGTTTTCGATCTGGTTGATCTATCCATTGCTGTAAGTGGAGTGTTAAAATCCCCTGCAATTAGCACATCCTTATCAATCAGCTTGTTTTGACAATCAGCTTATTTCTGTTTGTGATTAGTTGTTTTATGTATTTGGGTGCTCCTGAATTTGGTGCATAGATGTTTAGAATTCTTAGCTCTTCCTGATGGAGAGACCCTGTAGTTATTATATAATGTCCTTCTTCATCTTTTGTTACTGTCTTTACGTTAAAGTCCAGTTAATCTGATATAAGTATGGCTACTCTGGCTTTCTTTTGGCTTCCAGTCTCATGATAGATGTTTCTCCATCCCCTTACTTCAATCTGAAGGTGTCTTCAGGTCTAAAAGAAGTCTCTTGTAGACACAAAATAGATGGCTTTTGTTTTGTTATCCATTCTGCTACCCTGTGTCGTTTGATTGGAGCATTCAGTCCATTTACATTCAGTGTTATTATTGAAAAATGTGGTTTTAGATTCATTATGTTCTCTGTAGGGTTCATGCTTGGGGAGTGATGTCTCTGGTACCTTGTATTGCTTGCAACATTTCCCTCATAGAGTCCCTCTTGGGATTTCTTGTAGGACTGGTTTAGTGGT
>NW_021907299.1:0-546 GCF_006229205.1 Suricata suricatta | reverse complement strand
GAGTTTCTAGGATCTGATGTGAAAGGGGGGAGAACTGATGCAGAGAGCAGGGAGATCAAGGGAGCTAGAGTTCAAAGAGGCAGGGTCTCAGAAGGGAGATTGCTGCAGACAGGGACAGCTGAGCAGAGAGAGAAAACGGAAGAAGAGTACTACAGAGGTCTGCGTAGGTTCCTCCCCCACTTTAGATGATCAGTGAATCTGTGCAGAAATGACAGTGGCCTTGGGGGAGCATCCTGAAGGTAAGATAGAATGATAACCCAGCACTTACCCTTGGTTAGGAATGGCTCCTGTTCCCCCAGGCCAGAGGAATTCATGAGGCTCATAATTCAGGAGTCCACGTAAAGGACTTGGCTCAGCAGGAACAAAATTAGCCCGAACTAGCCCATGCTATATTACTAATGTAAAGAAATTTAAAGCAAGGTTCAAAAGCATCAAAGTATCTCTAGGAAACTTCACTGCATCCAACAACACAGTAACAACCACCACCACCACCACCACCACAAAGTCTGAATAGATTCTAATTTTCTAAGTAGCTCTCATTTCTCC
>NW_021907298.1:0-546 GCF_006229205.1 Suricata suricatta | reverse complement strand
TTTTTTTTTTTTTTAACCCATGTTATAGTCCTAAGTATCATACAAAGTGCTTGTTTATTTTGGTTCCTTCAGTAGAAAAGTTATTTGGCAATAAACACTTTAACTGTAATCTCAAGCGTCTAGGAGTGTAACAAATGTCTGAACAAATGACAGCACCCAGCTTCTTGGTGAGACCTAACTTGGCACCTGTTCGGGTTCTTAGGGCCTCATCAGTCTGCTGATCCTCGGGCTCCATGGCTCCACCCAACTACTCTTAGGGCCGGTTGACTCCCCACAACCCCAGCCCTGTTGGTTGTCCTTCAGCAGTAAGGCCAACCGCAGAGACTTTGGCTCCTGGTGGCACTTAGCGGTGCTGAACCACCTGACCGAGTTTGCCCAAGTACCTGCTGGAAAGACAAAGATGACACAGGTCAACCTGTCGGGTAATTTTTTTGTTTTTTTGCTTATGGGTGAGGGTAAGGAGATTGCAGATAAATTCTCTTTCCATCCCTACCGTGGACTTTCCCCCAGGAACCCCCCTATGGAGGTGTCCACATGGCTAAGCAG
>NW_021907297.1:0-546 GCF_006229205.1 Suricata suricatta | reverse complement strand
CTTAACAGGGAGATACAAACAGAGAGCATATGAGATATTATTTAGAGAGCTGCATTTGGGCGGCACCGAGCAAAGATTAACGTACATACTTGGTCACCCAGCTCTCCCAACTCTCCATATACAGTCCAGAGAAACATGTGTGCAGGTGATGGATAGGGGGTGCACGGTGCTTTTTGTTGTTCATCATGGTAGAAAAAGATGGATAGAAAAGTAGAAGATACACATCGAATGAACTCTGCAGCAGTCAGAAATAATGAACTAGATGTACACATAGCATGAGAGATAGTTGTTCAAAACCATGGTGGCAGGTAGGAAAAAAAGAGTAAATATCTGTGGCATAAGCCATTTATATAAATTAAAATATTACACACATAGAAAACTATAATTTTTTCGGTTTTATTAAACTACAATTAATTTAAAAATTATCTATATTTATGGTGCACAATATGATATTTTGATATATGTATACATTATGACATGATTACCACAATAAAGCTAATTAACATATTCCTCATCTCACATAGTTATCATTTGTGTGTGTGTGTG
>NW_021907296.1:0-546 GCF_006229205.1 Suricata suricatta | reverse complement strand
CCCCCCCCCACTCATGTTCACCTAGAACCTCAATATGCCCTTATTTGGAAATAGACTCTTTGAAGATGTAATTGAAGTTAAGATTAGATCATACTAGAGGAGGATGGATCCTAAATTCAATATGAGTAATGTCTTCGTAAGACAAGAAGACACAGAGACACGAAGCAGAACTCCTTATAAAGGGAGAGGCAGAGACTGGAGTGATCTGTCTATGAGGCAAAGAATGCCAAGGACTTCTGGAAACCACAGCCAAGGAATAGACTCTCTTTGTGAGTGCCCATGGGCACTAGCCCTCCAAACACCTTAATCACATACTCCAAGCCTCCACAACTGTGATACAATACATTTATGTTGGTTACGCCACCCAGATTGTGATAATTTGTAACAGCAGCCTTGGAAAACTAATATAGAAGCCTTTTTTAAAAATAAAGCCTCGGAAACAATCAAGAAAACTAATAGGCAACCGACAGAATGGGAAAAGAGAGTTGCAAATGACATATCAGATAAAGGGCTAATATCGAAAATGTACAAGGAACTCACCAAACT
>NW_021907295.1:0-546 GCF_006229205.1 Suricata suricatta | reverse complement strand
AGGAAATGCCAAGAATGAATTTGCTGGACTGAAGTACGTCATCAAATACAATTTTCTTTCACTATGTACAACCTTAGATAATTTATCACTACTTTATACACACACACACACACACACACACACAGACACACACATTATCACATTTGTTTTTTCACTAACCAAAACATAAGCAATAAATATAAAGGCAGGTACTTTTTGACCAACACATCTAGGATCAAACCATAAATATAAAAGAAAAAAAATGCTTTGAACCAAGGTTCTGATTTTCACTGTAATAAGCTCCTTGGCAATTTGAAACTTGCTTTTTTGGTAGTAATTCTCTATTTTTGTTTTTTATTACTTAGGTGACTGTTTTTGTCTGGGATAAAGAATTATATGTGAGGTGCATTTATGCTGTAGAGAGTAAACTTCTGAAGGTATAATTATGTTTTCAATCCTGATTGAAAAATTATGAGGCTGGAAAACATGTCAAAAACCTGGTCAGAAGACACAGGCTGAAATGGCCCTTCAGCCATGCAGTGACTCACACAGGACTTTCAGGATGCA
>NW_021907294.1:0-546 GCF_006229205.1 Suricata suricatta | reverse complement strand
ATGGAGTACTACTGAGTGATGAAATAGAATGAATTCTTGTCATATGCAACAAGGTGGATGGAACTAGAGTCTATTATGCTAAGTAAAATAAGTCAGGTAGAAAAAGATAAATATATGTTTTCACACATATGTGGAATTTAAGAAATACGACAGATGAACATGGGGGAAGGGGATGAAAAACAAGTTAAAACAGATGGAGGGAAATCATTTGAGACTCTTAATAACAGAAAACGAACCTAGGGTTGCTGGAATGGAGGTGGAGGGATGAATTAAATAGATGACCGGCATTAATTAAGGTGGGCACTTGTTGGGCTGAGCACTGGATATTATATGTAAGAGATGAATCCAGGATTCTATTCCCAAAATCACTATTACAGTGCATGTTAACACACTTGAATTTAAATAAATACATTTTTAAAACAGAAGAAGTAAAAAATGACTTTACAGGACATTATCATATCTTTTTTTTTTGCTTTTTTAAAAAAATATTTTATTGTCAAATTGTTTTCCATACAACACCCAGTGCTCTTCCCCTCAAGTGCCCTC
>NW_021907293.1:0-546 GCF_006229205.1 Suricata suricatta | reverse complement strand
GTTTGAAGCTTTGCAAGAAAAGGTAATGTGTTAAGGTCAATAATGTTAACTTGGTTGTTGTTGTCCTCAAAATATTGTTCCCCCATCAACATAATTTATTACTAGTCAATTTATTTTTCATATAGGTTCAAATAAATTCCAGAAAAGCACAAACATTATATAACAATGTTGATCGGACAACCCAGAGGACAAAGGACCTGGACACAAATATTAAAAATGTCATCCGGAATGTGCACAGTAAGGAGTTACTCAATCCAATTAAATATTTTTTTATTACATAGCCTATTCTGTGCCCCCATGCCCTGAAAGAATTTCTCCTTAAGAGTTCAACATCATGAAAAAGATACTGTAGTGATACTAAAAAACTAATATGAACCTTCCATAAAAATCCCTGCATTTTTTTAGTAGTCTCCTGGAGTCCAGAATTCCCAGTTTAATAAGCTACTTGATATTTTGTAGTTCTCTTGAAGCAGATCTCTGGGACAGATGGGGAAGGAAACAATGTGCCGTCAGGGGATTTTTCCAGAGAGTGGGCCAAAGCAGAGC
>NW_021907292.1:0-546 GCF_006229205.1 Suricata suricatta | reverse complement strand
TTTTAATGTTTATTTATTTTTGAGAGAGAGGTAGACAGAGTCGAATGGGGGAGGGGCAGAGAGGGAGACACAGAATCCAAAGCAGGCTCCAGGCTCTGAGCTGTCAACCCAGAGCCCCATGTGGGGCATGAACCCATGAACTGTGAGATCATAACCTGAGCTGAAGTTGGACACTTAACCAACTGAGCCACCCAGGCGCCCCTAATATTTCTGATGTATATAAAGGGGTCTATTCTTTGGATTCTCTTTTGAATTGATTGTAGCATCCTCCAGGTTTCTTCATTAATAATGAGTTAAATACAATGCTTAACACATGCTTATTTTATATTTGTTAGAGTCATAGGTTTACTTTTTGTTGGAAATGGTCCTTTAACACAACTTCAGTGCACCAGAGTCAACAGCTGACTTGCTGACTTTGTGTTACATCAGGTCTAGGGTAGGGCCTGAGCGCATGATTTCTAACACGTCCCTGGGGCACACTTTGGGAAGTCTGTATTAAGCTTCCTCCAAGGACATCTCTGTGCGGGGCTGGGGGTTGGTGATGGT
>NW_021907291.1:0-546 GCF_006229205.1 Suricata suricatta | reverse complement strand
TGTAGAAAGACAAGTGAGAAAATAATCTGTATCTAAACAATTACCTTGGTGCCACAGGTACCCACACACATCCCACTACATAGAAACTGTCTACATATAAACTCCTTCGTTCAGATAATAGTTTTCTGGCCCTGAGTCATGGACCATTATGAATAATTTCTGTGTGTGATTCTGGTGCCAAGGAAAGCTAAGTCTTCCTGTTGTAGGAAACAAGAAAATCAGGAGCTGTGGGTTGCTAACATCTCTATTCCCTAAGCAAGCAACTCATTTGTAGTAACCTATGGATAATTATTTAATGAAATACTTTCTAAAAATTGCATTCTTTATTAATTTTACAGAAGCATCTTGA
This sequence comes from Suricata suricatta, assembly GCF_006229205.1. NCBI lineage: Eukaryota > Metazoa > Chordata > Mammalia > Carnivora > Herpestidae > Suricata > Suricata suricatta. Next base: position 197 of record NW_021907291.1, on the reverse strand, counting down.
ACACAGTTTATAAAATAAACTGCTTGAATTTTTTAAAAATTGAAATCTTGCAATTTTCTACAATCTTATATTAAATATGAATTTTTTAGAATTAATTTTAATGTTGCATATGTGTATATATTATTTAAAAACAATTAGTGACTTTTGAGAAACAGCAGCACCCTGCACACAGGGTGCCTCGGATGCTCGGTAAGTTA
>NW_021907290.1:0-546 GCF_006229205.1 Suricata suricatta | reverse complement strand
GGTGGTGGTGATGGTGGAGGGCACTTATGGGGAAGAGCACTGGGTGTTGTATGGAAAACAATTTGACAAAATATTATGGAAAAGAAAAAAAGGAAAGTGAAACCTTAATTTGCATAAACAGTGACAATAACTGTAAAGTTTATTCATTTGCACAGTGAATATACATGTCCTGACATCATGCAGACAAATAGACCCAATATGGCTGGACTCTAGAGGTGAAATGAAAGGACTTCTTTTTTGAAATCCTTTTGCTGTTCCTGCTTTATGTATTTTATTTTTAAATTTTATTTGTTTATTTACTTAGAGTGAGGAGAGCAGGGGAGGGACAGAGAGAGAGAATCCCAGGCGGGCTCTGCATTATCAGCGCAGAGCCCAGCGCGGGGCTGGAACTCATGAACCGCGAGATCCTGACCTGATCTGACGTCAGACGCTGAACCGAACCGGCCACCCAGGCACCCCTTTGCTATTCTTGTTTCAAATTAATCAACCAACATGTTAGTCCCGGCCAGGGTGCTGTGGGAAGAGGAATGCCAGGATGCCGCCCTG
>NW_021907289.1:0-1305 GCF_006229205.1 Suricata suricatta | reverse complement strand
GTCGAGGTAACCCATTTCCCCACAGATTGCAAAGAAAGTGGATAAAGACAGAGAAGAGCAGGGGCTGATAACTAAGCCCTGGGTCCTTCCAGTGTTCGAGAAGAGGACTGAGCAAAGGAAAAGACTCCCCCCCCCCCGCTGCCAAGAACCCCCCGCCTCCACATCTCCCTCCCCTCAGGATCCCAGGGACGGGGGGGGGTATTCCCCCTCTCGTGACTCATAGCTTCATCTCCCAGCGTTTACAGTGAACGGATTCATGGCCCCCTTGTTCCTCGGGGGATGCTAGGCCCTCACCCAGATCCTGGCCGACAGAACCGCAGTGTGAGACCTGGGTCTCGGCCAAACCCCAAGCAGTTGATAGAAAAGCTCTGGGTTTGAAGGGCATCTTCCTAGAGCGAGCTCGTGTCCCCCAGCAGTGCCTGTTCTGGAGTCCCCGTAACATTCAGGTTAGGTCAGGCTTCGGCTGCTCCTGGAAGTAAAACTTGCCATCTTCTTCATCTTGAAGGAAGAAGAAGAAAAAGACCAAACAAAAGACAAAGTCAGTTTTAAGTTATATATCACTAATGCTTTAATATCTTAAGGTAAAATAAAATACTGAAGAAAATAGCAGAAAAAAAGGAAGACGAGCTAAATGTCAAAGCATCCCATCACGATTTTGTCATATTTCTACTGAATCTGTACATCATTCTGCAAAATTTGACATCTTAAAAAAATTTTTTTAATGTTTATTTTTGAGAGAGAGAAAGGGTAGAGAACACAAGCATGGGAGGGGCAGAGAGAAGGAGACACAGAGTCTGACAGCTCAGAGGCTGGCAGGGGGCTTGAACTTGTGAACTATGAGATGATGACCTGAGCCGGAGTCAGACGCCTAACCCACTGAGCCACCCAGACACCCCTATAAGACCTGACATCTTTACAGCGAGGAGCATGGCAGTTCTAGGTCCTTCATGTCTGTCGTTAGGGTTTTAAAGATTTTTTTTATGCTTCCTATTTTTGGCTTCTATGATGAATAAAGTTTTCCATCCTGTTTGCAAACTTAGTATTTCGTAGGCAGAGGAAAGATGTTGATATGTAGGTAAAGGGCAATATAATGTAAAAGAACATGAACCCTAGCGTTAGACTTCTTGGATTCGGTCGCAGCTCTGCCCTGACCATACAATCCAGGGTGAGTTACTTACCATTTCTGGGCCTCAATTTCATCTTCTGTGAAATGGAAGTAACAGTCCGACCTGGTATGAATTGCTGTGAGGACTAAAACATTGATAAGGACCTTATGGCAGTGCCTGGCACAGGGTGGTACATAAA
>NW_021907288.1:0-546 GCF_006229205.1 Suricata suricatta | reverse complement strand
TCTACTCCTAGTCGCTGAGAGTTTTCTTTGTGAATGGATGTTGCATTTTGTCATATGCTTTTTCTGAATCTGTTGATATGATCATTTAAATTTTCTTCTTTAGCCTATTGATGTGATGGATTACATTAATTGATATTTGAATGTTGCATCAGCTTGGCATAACTAACATAAATCACACTTGGTAATGGTGTATAATTTCTTTTATACATTGGTGGGTTTGATTTGCTGATATATTGAGGTTTTCCTATTGATGTTCATGACCACTGTATACTATTTAATACTCTTTTGGTTTTTTGAACCATGTCACTATATTGCCAATTAAAAATGAAAATATTTTTGGGGGCTTTTAAAGATTCCTTGGCCATTTGGGAAATTACATGTATACCACTATTAAAAATTGGCTTTGAATATTTACTTAGTGTCTTTGTGAGCAAAGAAGAAGTGATGCTTGGGCACATAGACTGGGGTTCTCTTTTTGAAATTTTTGATTGCTAGCAATCTTTTCTCCTCTGATAACCAGCTGATCATTTCTCCTAGAACAGAAAT
>NW_021907287.1:0-546 GCF_006229205.1 Suricata suricatta | reverse complement strand
GGGAGGGAGGTGCTGCCGTCGGCCCCGACGGGCGAGGCTGTGGACGGCGGTCACGTCCCTGCAGAGGTGCAAGGTGGGCTGGAGGCCAGAGCAGGGGCCCCACCGCGGCCCCAGCCGGGACGGAGGCCCCGCGCCCCAGGACAGAGGACATTTCTGCCTGACTCGCCCTTCCAGCAGGTAGCGCTCCGTGTCTACGCCCCAGCTCCCAAAGCCGCTTTTAAAACCGGGTTCTGAGAGACGGCTGAGGCGCGGGTCCCCCCCAGAGCACACGGAAGGATGGGACATGCTGCCCGCGGCCCCCTCGCAGGTGTCAGGAGCTGAGGGGGTCCGGGGGAGGTGGGGGGAAGCGCCTGCAGGGGGCGGGGCTGGGGCGGCGACGAGACACGCCCACTGGGGACCCTAGGAAGCAGAACCAGAAATGCAACCAACCTGAGGACTCGACTGTGGGCAAGTGGACGGACAGGTCGGTCCCCGAGGATGGGGGCGGTGGGGGTTACGTGTCACGTGGTCCTGACGCTTCAAGTGACGGGTGTGCCGTCATGGGTC
>NW_021907286.1:0-546 GCF_006229205.1 Suricata suricatta | reverse complement strand
GATATTTGTTTTATTTGAAACATGTGAAACAAAATATTCAATACTTTCAGTAATGAAAAACATTTAATCAAGATTCCATTTGCTAAAGCAGGCAAATAATACTTCAATCATCCAGAACAATGAAGAAGAGTTGCAGTACGTACATAAATGCCTTCTCCTGACTAGTTCAACCTAATGTACATAATAAAGCAATATCTAAAAACATATGCTTCCACTTCTGAGAAATAGTTACTTTCCCCTATTCCTCCTACTAAGTACCATTAACAACTCTTAATAGTATATATACAACAAACTCAAGAAGACTGAAATGTGGAGAGAAGAAAGACCAATTAGGGACAATAGAACTTGAGGGAGAACATGGTAGTGAGTTCCCTGGGTTTTCTTTTTGCCACAAATATGCCCAAACTGAAAAAGCTGGCAACCCAGAAACATCAAGTAGATAGAAAACAAAACAAAACAAAAAACTTTTCTTTTTTTTTAAAGAGAGAGAGTGCAAATCAGGGAGATGAGCAGAGGGAAAGAGAAAGAGAATCTTAAGAAGTGGGG
>NW_021907285.1:0-546 GCF_006229205.1 Suricata suricatta | reverse complement strand
TCTCTGTCTCCCTCTCTCCCTCTCTGTCTCTGCCCCTCTCCTGCTTTGTCTCTCAAAATAAGTAAATTTTCTTAAGTTAAAAAAATAAAGCATACACAAACATTTAAGTAAATGCAATATGCTGGAAGTTCATGGGCAAGAATGAATAAAACTGAGGATAGACGGAGGATAAAAGTCACTATTTAAAAATAACAATAAAACGGAGGACAGCATTTGCATGAATTCATACTAAGAGTGTACCAGGAGCTAAAAAAAACAATCAGCTGGTCTTATCCACCTGAGGTACTTAAAAGAAGACAGGATATGAATTAGTCAATCATAGTTTAACATTACAAAATCTCTTCCCTTCTGTAAAATTTCAACAGAGAATGAACCGACATTTTTTATAAGACTATACTTTAAAAAAAATTCTGATTCAACTAGTGAACATAATACAATGAAGAAAAAATAGTTCTTTTCAAAGTGTGGGATGAGTTAATGTCACATCACTTATTAGTGAATGGGGATGCATCCATCATTCAACAAGGATTTAAGACTTTACCTTAA
>NW_021907284.1:0-546 GCF_006229205.1 Suricata suricatta | reverse complement strand
TCCTGCACCCAAACGGGGTAAACCTGTGCTGTTTTCAGCCTCTACATTTGCAGCAGTTTGTTAGAGCAGCGAAAGAAAACCAGTTCGCTCCCCAAAAGTTTTTCCTGTTCAACTTTGATAGGCAAAAAGGAGGTTTGTCCTTTCGTCTTGATTTCGCCATCTTGATTTTCTTCCACTCTGTTACTGTCCCATACTGTTGAATGAATGGAAGCATCTCCAAGTTCTTCACGTCTCTTCCTGTCTTCCGTCTGCCCATGGGACAGTCCCCCACTATGCATTCTGTTTACAGCAATGTGCCTACCAGCTTTGCCACGTTTTTGGTTGTTGCTCGTTTTGGCTCTTCAAGGTCATTTTTGATTCTGAGAGTCCTTGTCGATGAGTGTCTGTTGCGGAAAATGAATGTCAGAATTTAAAACAGGACTTTGCCTTTCCTTAAGGGTCTCTTCTGATGTTGAGATGTTGAATACTTCCTCTAACACTGCTGTGTCGTGCCAGGGAAGCAAAACAGAAGAATCCTGTATCAACCTAGACAAGGACGAGCGAGGC
>NW_021907283.1:0-546 GCF_006229205.1 Suricata suricatta | reverse complement strand
GATTTTCAAGTTGAAAGATTATAATAAACTGTATATTTTAATTAGATGGCAGCAAATACAAAAGCATTTTAAATATCTTCTGAACTGTATGTATAGAGTACTGTAAGCAGTTTATATTCTAGAGCATTCTGTCATTCTGGCCTTAGTTTATGGGTAGAAGGCAAGCTGGACACCAGCAAATAGAAATTATCCACCACCAGTGAGGTATAAAATGTATTATGATGTATTTTGAATAGAAGTTACTTTTAAATGCCAAAGAATGCCAGCTATTGGGGGAAACCTGGGATATCCCAGTTTGGCCACAGATTAGCAATCTGAGCTTCAGTTTCTTCCTATTTTTAAAATTGAAAGCTTGGACGAGATTTTATCTGAGTATCTCCTGAAAACTATTATGTTGCAGTTTCTTCCTGTCCTATCGTCAGTTTACCACTTTTGATTTTTAAAATGAACTTTCAAAATAATTTCCAACAACTGCCTTCTAACCCATGATTACCATTTTCAAAAGCTTTATCTAAATCCTTCAGAGTTCCTAACCTCTCCATCAAA
>NW_021907282.1:0-546 GCF_006229205.1 Suricata suricatta | reverse complement strand
CAGGTGCTCAACTAATAGTTGTTGGTGGTCTTAGTGATGATTTTTTTTTTTTTTTGGATTTGACACGCGAGTCAAGGAAACAAAAGCAAAAAGAAACAAATGGGACCATATCAACTCAAAAGTCTCTGCAAACCAAAGGAAACCGTTACTAAAATGAAACTGGAATGAGAGAAAAAAATGCAAATCAGATCTCCACTGAGGGGTTAATATCCAAAATTCACAAAGACCTCATGAAACTCAATAGCAAAAACACAATCTGCTTCAAAAATGGGCAGAGGTCCCGAACTGACATTTTCCTGAAGGAGACACACAGATGCCAGCACGTATGAGAAAAGCTGCTGGGGGCACCTGGTGGCTCTGTGGGTGAAGCGTCCGACTTCAGCTCAGGTCATGGTCTCGCAGTCTGTGGGTTCTAGCCCCGTGTCAGGCTCTGCTGACAGCTTGGAGCCTGGAGCCTGGTTCAGATTCTGGGCATGTCTCTCTCTCTCTGCCCCTCCCCTGCTCATGCTCTGTCTCTCTCTCTCCCAAAAAGAAAAAAGAGGAAAA
>NW_021907281.1:0-546 GCF_006229205.1 Suricata suricatta | reverse complement strand
GAATAGGACACGTAGGACGTGCAGTGCAGCACCAGGACATGGCAACAAGGGAATCATGGGAAAGTCCCACATCTGTGAAGGGCTGAATGGTGTGGTAAGCAGTCTCCCTTCTGGAATGTTGTCTAGGCAGGAAAGCTTCGGCTCCGGATCTGCAGGGGCCCCAGGGACCTGTTCCCTGGCAACCAATTGTTAGAGCTGCAGACTGATACCATGAGCCCCATGTCCCTTTGGGAAGAATCTCCCCACACAGCATGGTCATGTGCCATACTTGGAGAAGGTGTGGAAGGACGGACAGGCCATAGTGACACCTGGGACTATGAGGGGGAAAAATGTACAACATACAAAAAGATTCTAGAATGGGATGTGAAAAGGTTTCAGGTCTCTTTTCTGATACTCCTATGAATCAGAGGAGAGTGACTTTGCCTCTGGCCACACCAGGGGCCAGGCCATGAGGACATGTTTGGGGAGGAGATGGGCTTCCAGGTTCACCTGGGAGCAGGAGTCTACAAAGCAGCCCCAGGGAGTGGCAGTGTGGCCTCTGGGCCC
>NW_021907280.1:0-546 GCF_006229205.1 Suricata suricatta | reverse complement strand
AGCAAAAGTGGGGCAAAGGGAAGAAGGGGTTCTTTGTGTTTTCTTTGATTGCAGCAACAAGAAACACCATCATTTGTAGTGTCCGTTAACAAAAATTTACTGATACACATTATTTTAAGCATCGACTGAGACTAAAATACAGTCATTGAATGATTTTGAATAATTTTATTTCTTGTAGGAAATTTACTAATAGAAAAAAAAACATCAGGTAAAACCTATTTTGATACCTTCTTTAAGAAATCATTTCTTAAAAGTTCTGTTGGACATCAAAATAGGAGACTTATTATTAAAATATTATTATAATTAGACTATTAATGTAAAACTTTTCAGTTGTATTTTAATGTGATGTGTGTTCATGTGCTATCTTAAGACCAAAGAAATTATTTTTTATGCTTATTTTTAGAAATTGAAACTTATGTTTTCCATTTGAAATCATGGTAGCCATTTTTTCCTGTTTATTTACTTATTTTGAGAGAGAGAGAGAGAGAGAGAGTAAGAGAGCATGCACATGCAGGAGAGGGGCTGTAAGAAAGGTAGAGAGAGTAT
>NW_021907279.1:0-546 GCF_006229205.1 Suricata suricatta | reverse complement strand
TACTTTGAGGTTTGGTGCCCCAGCAGAAATGAAAATGACAAGAGGGTAGATTTTGGAAGCTGTCTGGGCACAAGAAACCATGAAAACGTGCCGTACCCTCACCAGGAATGTTCATACAACCAGTCAGTTCAGATAGTTCCCAACTCCAGTACTTTCTCCAAATTGAAAGTTGATGTATTAGGAAAGTTCCTTTTTCTGGGTTTTTTTTTTTTTTTTTTGTCTAGTAATAGTTTATAGCTTTTAGGAGTGACAGAAGACCACTAATTGAACTATTTATTTTAGAGTGAAAAAATTAAATTCTTTATTAAATTTTGTTTATGACTTTATTTTTCATTTTGAGAGAGAGAGACAGAGAGTGAGCAGGGGAGGGCCAGAGACTGAGGGAGACAGAGAATCTGAAGAGATTCCAGGCTCTGAGCTGTCAGCACAGGGCCCAAAGTGGGGCTCGACCCCACGAGTTGTGAGATCATGACCTGAGCCAAAGTCGGCCGCTCAACTGACCAAGCCACCCAGGCGCCCCCTAAATTCTTTATTACACTATTGATA
>NW_021907278.1:0-1305 GCF_006229205.1 Suricata suricatta | reverse complement strand
AGAGAATTCCAAGCAGGCTCCACATGGTCAGTGGAGAGCCCAGCTCGGGGCTCAATCTCACAAACTGTGAGATCATGACCTGAGCTGAGATCCAGAGTGGGACGCTTAACCGACTGAGCCACCCAGGTGCCCCTGGACCCCATATTCTTCATCTGAAGTCTATGTCCTCCTTAGATGGACAGAAAGACATGAACTCTGAAATTAAATGAAAATCCCCTTTCCGGTAAGAGAACCTAATGCATTCACCAAATGTTCAAAGGAGCAACATCTAGAAAAATATCGAGAGTCACTGCAGCAGTGGCCGGCTTCCGTAGGGCAGGAACAGCCCAACATCCTCCACCAGGCCCCACGCGGATACCTCGTGACACTGTGCTGCCGCTGGCTTCTGCACATGGCTTTGCCCTGACAGAGCCTGCGTGTGGCTCATCGCCGCCATCTGTCCAGGGCCTCATGAGCAAGTTCAGCTGTGGTGATTTTTATTTAAACAGAATTTTCTGCCCTCCGTGGGTCCCTGCGTTGCAGGTGACCCTGAGTGGCAGTAGGAGATTAATCACACCTTACACATTTTAAGTAAGTTTCTGCAAAAGGTAGAGCCACCCCTTATGGGTCTTTCTGCTAGTGAGCAAAAAAGGAGAGTACACAGAGAGCATGCATGTGTGCATGTGCGTGAGTGTGCGTGTGTGCATGTGTGAGAGGGGGAGAGGAGAGAGAGCACACACATGTGCAAGAAAGGCACACGTCCTTGTGCACAGACTTCCGGAAGTCCTCATGATACATTTTCAACACCAGTTACGGAGGAGAGATTATACCATGTCTGATATCCAGAACCAAGCTGTACCAATTTTCTGAGAGGTCACGGAGCACCTCATTCTTACCGGTGCATGTGGTTATCGTTTCAGACTATCCCGGTTTCTGCTACAGTCCTGAGGGAGAGGCTAAAGCATTCTGTGGTTCTAAAGACGGTTCTGCTCCTTATCGGCCGAGAAGAAAGTCCGGTAAATAGGATGTTGCGATCAAATGTAATCATTTGGGGGGCGCGAGGAGGGGGAGGCTAGTAATGAAAGATCCTTTCAGTCTGGGAGGGAAAAAAAAAACACATCTCCCGTCTGGTTTTTGAACTCACTGCCAGTTTGAATACATTTGAAGCTGCCCTCAGACGGGTCTGTCAAGCTTTCGTTCTAGAACTTTCTTAAGTAGCTCTCTCTTTTCCAGGGAATGTAAAACCTCTCTGTCCACTAATTCTGCTTTGCATAGCTTCTTACAGGTACTTAAAGCCTATTGACTATCACTGGGAAAAAAATGTAT
>NW_021907277.1:0-546 GCF_006229205.1 Suricata suricatta | reverse complement strand
CCCCTAAACCCCTCTTAGAGACATTTGGAAGCCATCACAGATTCCGTGGAACCCCCCATCTCACAGTGGTGAATTAATAATCAGACGTAGGTATTGAGAATTTAGGGGAAATGGCAACATTTTAGAATAGCTAACTGTAAAGTGTGTTCCCCTCCCTGTGGCGCTAACTGGTGCTTATTTTGCAGGTCAGCTACTTTTCATGGAAGCAGTATGGCCAGGGGGAGGAAGAATGCCTCTTGGATTTAAGCTTTGAAGAGCAAGAGTTCAAATTGCCAGAGCTGGATGAGTAGTTTTTAATTTCCCAGGATGCCAGGTCCCATAGCTTCCTTGGGGGCTCTGCTCCACTCCCCCCACCCTTTCTCCTGCCAAAACTGCTGGAATCCGGGGCCACCCAGATCTGAGTCCAAATCCTGCCTTGCTGTGAGCAGCCTGGGGGCAGGGGTAGTGGTGGCCTTTGCAGGGGGAAGGGTGGCCTGGCCCCTAGTGATTCTGGAAAAAGAACTCGTGCCAGTGGTGCGGAGCCCATCTCCAGGGAGCTCATAAAGG
>NW_021907276.1:0-546 GCF_006229205.1 Suricata suricatta | reverse complement strand
CAAGATAAGGGGATGAGGGAGTGACCGGTGCAGGCAGGAACTTTCTGTAATGGTGACATTTACACAGAGAAATAAAATGCATAGGAGGCGAAGGAAGCAGGAGAGGGGAATATTTGGGGGTAGAGTTTTCAAAGAGCAAAGTCAATGGAAGAGGGGCACCTGGGGAGGCTGAAAGGCAATGGAGGCCGGAAAGGGTAGGGTAGAATATTCGATGGTAGAAAAGATAGGGTACCATGCAACAGGAGCCCAATCACATAGCACCTTGCAGGCCATGGTAAGAAATCTGCATTACACACCATGAGTAATGGGAAGCCTTTAGCTGCTAGAAAAAAGGAAGGTGAATTAATTTGATAACTGTGAGAAGCACAGATTACAGGTACAAAAGAGAACCACCAGACTGGAAGCTTCTACAAGAATCCAGGTGACAGAGCAGAGTGGCTTGGATCACAACGGTGGCAGGAGAGGGGACAACAAGTGGTCAGAATCAGGTGTATTTTCAAAATATCCAATTCAACTGACCTGTGAGCACTGGAATTTACAGGACAC
>NW_021907275.1:0-546 GCF_006229205.1 Suricata suricatta | reverse complement strand
CTCTTGTTCACCTATCCAGCCTAATTTAGACAGATAAAAGTCCATAAATTCCCACATTGCTAACAGGAATAGTCACAACAATGTCAAAATGTTTGGTTGGTGAGTAAACATCCAGTGATGGAATACAAAATACTTTGAAACTCGAATCTGATTTTTGCAGGAGAGAAATTAAAAAAAAAAAATTTAATGCTTATTTCTCTCAGTTGCTGGGCGGGGGGGGGGGGCAGACAGAGGGAGACACAGAATCCAAAGCAGGCACCAGGCTCTAAGCTGTCAGCACAGAGCCTGATGTGGGGCTCAACCTCATGAACTGTGAGATCATGACCTGAGCCAAAGTTGGATGGTTAACCAACTGAGCCACCCGGGTGCACCAGTAGAGAATTTTTCTTAACCTTCATGATGCTTTCTTGAAAAGTATTTTTTTAATGTTGGAGATAAACAACACCTATAAAATTTTCTGAAGTTTGAGAAATCACTCTTATATGACACATATTTTCCAAATGTAAATTACACCTAGGTCAAACAGAAAGATGAAAGCATACTTAG
>NW_021907274.1:0-546 GCF_006229205.1 Suricata suricatta | reverse complement strand
AAAAAAGATGGCTGTCCCCTCACTATACCACAGACTGAGTGTCCCAACTGTTAGATGAAATTGATCTTTAAAATGAAGGTTGAGATGTAAAGGTCAAAATGATACTCTACCCTTCTCATAGTGTTTATGCATTATACCAGATAGTTTTCATATGATTGGTTCCTATCATCTAAAAAAAATTCTGGAATGAAGGATAGTTTTTATATTCATTTTAAAAATGAGACATCTAACACTCAGAGAAAGAATTTTTACAAGGTTACATAATTAGTAAATGAAGTATAGAAAGTAAGGTTCAAGACTTTCAGCTCTATAATGAATCTGGTAAAAATATGTAGGTCCTTTCTTGACCACTTTAACTTCTGGGCTACTTAAACTCTCTCTAGCATACTAGATCTGTTTTCTGTGCTAGACATTTCCAATATACTTGTGTAGATTATTCTCCCCCCTCTTGGCCTCTCGGCTGCTGTATGACTCTCTTCCACTATTGATGCCAATTCATCTGCCACAGTCACTCATCCCTATGGTTCCACCTCAATCTTGTCATTT
>NW_021907273.1:0-546 GCF_006229205.1 Suricata suricatta | reverse complement strand
AAAAAAGATGGCTGTCCCCTCACTATACCACAGACTGAGTGTCCCAACTGTTAGATGAAATTGATCTTTAAAATGAAGGTTGAGATGTAAAGGTCAAAATGATACTCTACCCTTCTCATAGTGTTTATGCATTATACCAGATAGTTTTCATATGATTGGTTCCCATCATCTAAAAAAAATTCTGGAATGAAGGATAGTTCTTATATTCATTTTAAAAATGAGACATCTAACACTCAGAGAAAGAATTTTTACAAAGTTACATAATTAGTAAATGAAGTATAGAAAGTAAGGTTCAAGACTTTCAGCTCTATAATGAATCTGGTAAAAATATGTAGGTCCTTTCTTGGCCACTTTAACTTCTGGGCTACTTAAACTCTCTCTAGCATACTAGATCTGTTTTCTGTGCTAGACATTTCCAATATACTTGTGTAGATTATTCTCCCCCCTCTTGGCCTCTCGGCTGCTGTATGACTCTCTTCCACTATTGATGCCAATTCATCTGCCACAGTCACTCATCCCTATGGTTCCACCTCAATCTTGTCATTT
>NW_021907272.1:0-546 GCF_006229205.1 Suricata suricatta | reverse complement strand
CACGGGGCTGTGTTTGTTGGTGGAGGAAGACAATACGGAGGTAAAGTGTAAAGGCCTGAGTGACGTGGCTCAGAGGGCCGAGCTGCACAGGTGTCCAGGGTGAGCGACTGGCCTCAGTGGCTGTCCTCGGACGAGGACCAGGGCTGGGAAGAAGGTGAACAGGCTGCAGGGGCCACAGACCCCCGAGCGCCCCATGGAGAAGCAGAGGAGGGACGGGGAGAAGGGCCATGGGGCTCAGTGAACCACATCTGGGGTCACCGAACCACATCCGGGGTCACCAAACCACATCCGGGGTCACCATCTCACTCTCTTTGTGTGGCTGGGCGAGGAGCCCTGCCCCCCATCCCGAGCCCACCCACAGCCACCCACACCCCTGCACAGGACGTGTGCTCCATCAGTGAGGGACCGGGGGGCGAGAAACTCTCCCAGAGGCTTTTTACTTTTTATTGAGCGGCACATACTGAGAACACAGAATCCTTCCACTTAGGTTTAGGTTTTGAGGAATCATAATGAAGAGAAGACACCAAACACGAGTAATGGTTTTAG
>NW_021907271.1:0-546 GCF_006229205.1 Suricata suricatta | reverse complement strand
GTTATGGCCATATTGTAGAGACAAAACACTTACTAATATTTCGCTTCTAGGAGATCCCTTATAACACTCAGGGAGGTATTTTAGCTGTCTGTTGATATGCTGACATTAAATCTGATATTATGTATAGCTGGACACCACCTAGGAATCCATAAAATCATGCTATATATGGCAATACAATTTAAATGTCATATTGTTTATGCATTCATATTTACTAAACATAGAATATACACTACCCCTTTGATAATTCCTTCCTGTGTAGGCAAAATATAGCACTCATACTCAGTTATGTGACACTACATGTGCTGGATTCAGCCTCTCTTGGGATGAAAGTCCTTTTGGGCTTTTGAGAGGGTTCCCAGCTTCTGCCCCCTCATGGGCTCTTATTTAGGCCCGTAGTGAAGAATGTGGAGAATCACTGCACTCGGTGAGACAGGGATGGTAGGAAAGATGGCAGAGTCAATATCATGGTTAAATTTCTTTTAAAGCCTTTGATTTGGTTGGCAGTGCATCCCCTATGAAGTTGACCTTGGTGTTGACTTCAGAGCA
>NW_021907270.1:0-546 GCF_006229205.1 Suricata suricatta | reverse complement strand
TAAGTCTTTCTGTGGCCCCCATGAATTCAGAAAGAAAGAACAGGGAGTTGGCGGAAGTGCTGGAGATGCATCCAGGGAGTCTTCTGCTACTACACCTGTTCATGCACATAGGCTGCAGGTGTTAGTGAAGATGTTAGTTAGACATCACGCCAAGTTGCAGTCAAGGAATGGAACCAGTAAATGACAGGAAGTACTCTGCTCTCCATGTCACAGCTCCGTTGTATATCTGCCTCATGGTTCTATTTCTGCAGATTGGTAGGTAGATGTACCCCCACGTCCAATATTATCAGCTTCATCCAAGAAAACAGTCCAGGTGGACACTATAGTAGATTCATTCCCATTTTTGTTAAGGAGGAGGGTTGTGTGTTTGGTGCAGAGTCCTGCCGGTGTCCAACCTGAGTCATCAGGTGGGGGTCCTCACCTCACTACTTGGGGTTCTATTTCACTGGATGAAATGTATAGACAGATGGGCAATTCTTGATCCTTGAGCTTGGAAGACACTCCTGGCAAAAATGTTTCTGAAAAGCAAGCATCAGATGTGATTTT
>NW_021907269.1:0-546 GCF_006229205.1 Suricata suricatta | reverse complement strand
TTATGCTAAGTGAAACAAGTCAATCAGAGAAAGACATATCATATGTTTTAACTCATATGTGGAACTTGAGACCCTTAACAATATCATGGAGGAAAGGGAAGGGAAAAAAATAGTTTGAAACAGAGAGGGAGGTAAACCACATGAGACTCTTAAATACAGAGAACAAACTGAGGGTTAATGAGGAGGCAGGAGGAAAGGGAAAATGGGTATGGGCATTGAGGAGAGAGAGCACTTGTTGGGATGAGCCCTGTGTTATATGTAAGCAATGAATCACAGGAATCTATCCCCAAAACCAAGAGCACACTGTATACTCTGTATGTTAGCCAACTTGACAAAAAGTTATATATATTTTTTAAAAAGATAAATTTCTTGATCTTGATTTTTCAAAATGCTGTCTCTGAAGAGTTTTCTTTGGAAGCTACTTCAATCCTTTAATGCAGAAAATCCCTTCAGTAAAGGTCTTTATCCTACTATAATCACATTTGTGCCAAATTAAATATATTGATAATGTTTGAAAATAAATGATGCAATAAATCAAATATCTTT
>NW_021907268.1:0-546 GCF_006229205.1 Suricata suricatta | reverse complement strand
ATGATTTTTCAGAAATCCTAGTGTTATCGGCTTGCAGCTTTAGCTCATTCCACATAGCAGGCTATCTTAAACTACTACTGTGTTATTTATTATTGTATTATTTATATTTTGATAGGTGCCTTATCTTTTTATTTTTTGCCTCCCCAGAAACTTTTCTCCTTTAAGAAAATCCCACATTTGCTTTTGTCCATTAACCTACTGTTACAGTCGAGGTGGGAATGTCCATCAAAGTGACTATCCACTCTCTTCTCTCACACTGTCCCCACGTAACTGAATCAGCTGAGATACTCAGATGCTATCCCTTTGGAATTTGAAACTCATTTGAGTAATAAGGGAAAAGATGCCTAGAATTGAGCAGGTCACTTTCTTCCAAAGGTGTTACAAGGAGCAGACGTGCATTAATTGTTGAAACGTTGATACTTTATTTTCTCAGGTTCTTGATTTTATATATGTATGTATGTATATGTATATTTCCATGGTATAATCAACATTTTAAAGTAAAATGGTATTCGCTTACATGTTTTTCAGAATTTTCTTTCTTTGTTT
>NW_021907267.1:0-1305 GCF_006229205.1 Suricata suricatta | reverse complement strand
CCCTTTGTAATGTGGGTGGGTGGGCCTCATCCAATGAATTGAAGGCTTTTTTAGAACAAAAACTGACCTTCCCTCAATTTTGCAAAATTAATTTTTCTGGGAATCCAGCCTATCCACTCTCCCTACATATGTTGGACTTGTCAACTCAACTAGTGAGCCAACTCCTTAAAATGTCTCTCTCTCTCTCCATATATGTATCTGTGTGTTTACATACACACACAGACACACACATACACACATTTTATTCTGTTTTTCTAGAGAACCATGACTAATATAGTTACCACCTAGAAAATGAACCAATATAAATATGTACTTCTAGTCATTTTGTCTTAAAGGCAAATTTAACCTTACCACCAGATTATCTGTCAAATTTCTGCACACAGATAGGATTTCTGTCATCCGTTAATCTTTAAGAATATCAAGAGTGCGGCTATAATGTTGCGACTGTTCTTTCTTGTGGTCCCACCACATTAGGCAGAACTACATTTTAGTAAGTCCTTGTTTGGATATGATGCACATATCTTGTTTCTATTCTCTTAATGGTATTGATTAATGAACACAATTCTTTGATTTAAAATAATGGAAGTGTGAGGAAGTGGAGCAAATCCCTCAAAACAAGTGTAAAACTGGACACCATTAAAAAAAATCAGTACACTAGAAATCAACCAAAGGTGACAAGATGTTGAAAAGCACTTACACATAAAAATTGCTAGTAGAAAGTTTGTGGCTTTCTTGTCTTGATGATTTCTCATCTTGCTACCTTACTCCCAGCTCGGATTCAGAAAAATGCACCCTCTCTGGCTGGAGGGGATAGACTCCAGTGTGTCTGATAGACCAAAACATTTGTTTGGAAGTGAGAGGGCCATAGAAAGTGAGTTCATAAATTCTCTATATATCTCTGACTAACCAATAACTGGATATATGTTGGAGACCCTGGTTACCATAGAGAAAATTGGAAGCCTAAGGAAATTTGCAAACTTGTTGAACTATTGAATGTGACCCTCAACCAACAATCAACTCAGAAGACAGATGTTGGAAACCTTATTGACATTAATACTTTGCATACACAGTCCTCAAATTACTGGCGGCTAACCAATATAGACAAAGGGGGGACATCTAAGAGTGCCAGGCCCAAAAAAAACCCCTAAAAACAGAGAAGGAATATCCATAGTTGTACATTAAGGGAAATATATTTCATATTTGAAATCTAGGCAAGATAATTGTTTACCAAGCCAGTAATGTTTAAAAGAACAAAACACAATCCAGAGATCTCATTGTGTTTGCGCCTGTATCAATTCTATCCCG
>NW_021907266.1:0-546 GCF_006229205.1 Suricata suricatta | reverse complement strand
TTTCTCATGTAACAGCATGTTGTAGAAATTCCTCTTAATTTTTTTAAGGTTTATTTACTTTTAAAATATTTTTTAATGTTTTATTTATTTTTGATACAGAGAGAGACAGAGCATGAGAGGGGGAGGGGCAGAGAGAGAAGGAGACACAGAATCTGAAGCAGGCTCCAGGCTCTGAGCTAGCCGTCAGCACAGAGCCCGATGCGGGGCTTGAACCCACGAACGTGAGATCTGACCTGAGCCGAAGCCGGAGGCTTAACCGACTGAGCCACCCAGGCACCCCAGGTTTATTTACTTTTAAGAGAGAGAGAGAGAGAGTATAAGCAGGGGAGGGGCAGGAGAGAGGGAGACACAGAATCCAAAGCAGGCTCTAGGCTCCAGGCTCTGAACTGTCAGCACCAAGCCCAACCTGGGGCTCAAATTCACAAACCACGAGATCATGACCTGAGCCAAAGTCAGACACTTAACTGACTGAGCCACCCAGGTGCCCCAAGATTTTACAAGATTTTACTTGTAAAAATCTAGCATATTCTTTTAAATAATTGCATA
>NW_021907265.1:0-546 GCF_006229205.1 Suricata suricatta | reverse complement strand
TATTCGACAAATACCTTTGATGATGAAACATATCCTTGTTGTTGACACAAAGCAGATCTATTTTTACACAAAATAACTCTCATTGGATTGAAGAGTGAATTTGCATGAGGATGATGAGAAATGAGTGGCTGAAAGATCAAATAGGAGGCTAGAAAAGAAGAAATTGAGTTTGGGAACTTTTTTCCTACCCATAAGCATTTTAAAAGATAGATTTTATGTTGGTATCAAAAGTTTAAATGTGTTTTTGTGAAAAAGGGGCAGTTGTGCATTGCAGCATTAAATCATATTGAAACTCATCTGTGAGCAATAACATTTACAAAGATCTAAAACTATATCAGCTGAAGAACAGTGTGATGCAATTTCATAGAGTTTTTATATTCTTTTTCATTGAAGGAGATTCTGAAAAGCATCTTTGAGCATTGGATCAATGTTGTGAATTTGCCAACATATTTTTCTGTGACAGCAAAGATATTCAAAAGATAACTAGAAATTGGATCTGAAATAATAGTCCAGACCTGGGATTGCATCTCGTTCTGCAGTTGAATA
>NW_021907264.1:0-546 GCF_006229205.1 Suricata suricatta | reverse complement strand
TATTTGCTCTGCAAGCTTTATTGTTATATTTTGAAAATTTTATTTAAGTTCTAGTTAGTTAACATATAATGTAATATTGGTTTTAGAAGTAGATTTTAGTGATTCATCACTTACGTATAACACACGGTGCTCAACACAAGTGCCCTCCTTAATACTTATTTAGCCCATCTGCCCCCCATGTCCCCTCCATCAGCCCTGTTTGCTCTTTAGAGTGAAGAGTCTTGTACTGTTTGCTTTCATCTCCCTTTTTCCTCCTCCCCTGTGTACATCTGTTTTGTTTCTTTTTTTTAAATACAATTTATTTTTTAACATATGCAATTATTTTCCATCATTTACAATGCAGTAGTTTCAATGATACTCCAAACAGAAAAGCAAAGCAAAAAATCAAAACCCCCCACTTCTATTTCATGTAATTAGACTTATACAGAAATTAGAAGGTTAGGTATCAACTAGTTAATCACCGAATTTCACAGCTATCTGAAGTGGCAATTGTAATATAGCAGCTTATCTATGATACATTCAAGATACATGATATAATTTATTACT
>NW_021907263.1:0-546 GCF_006229205.1 Suricata suricatta | reverse complement strand
TTATAGGGAGATAAGGGTTGGCTATGAGCCTATGAACCAGAAGGCTGTAAGAGCCACTGGAGTGTCTTTGATCAACAGAGTCCATGCATTTCTGAGATGTTGTGTAACTTTACATTCATGGTGCTGGTTTCTCTGCCTTTCTAGAAGACGGTAGATGTGATAAATGTGTGGTATTTCAGTTCAAGCAATGCCCTACACATTTGTGTTACGATGACCCCTATAAGGTGTGCACCTCAGTCACTGGATAGAAAAGATTGTACAATTCAGGATGAAAACAAACTCAAGAAGATTTTCAAGATGAAAGACTGAGGTTTTCATCAAGAAATTACTTCACAACATATAGAAGATACATGTACAACAAATAAAACACCTACATGCCATGAAGTGTAGATGTTGGATAAAATTCATCTACCTATGGTCAAAGGGCCCCTGAGGATGGGCTTCTGGCCATGCCTCACCTCACAGCTTCCTCAGGACCTTGCTGATGGTGGTTACACATGAACTGGACATAAACTCACTCTCTTTGTGAGGGGTACTCACAAGTAA
>NW_021907262.1:0-546 GCF_006229205.1 Suricata suricatta | reverse complement strand
TTGTTACAGTAGTTTTAAAATCTAGGTTGTCTTATGTAAGTATGGCTACTCTGACCTTCTTTTGACCTCCATGATACATGGTTCTTTATTCCCTCACTTTCAAACTGAATTTGTCTTAGTATAAAATGAGTCTCTTATAGGCAGCATATAGATGATCTTGTTTGTGTTTTTGTTTTTGTTTTGTCTATTCTGATACCCTATGTCTTTTTCTGGAGCATGTAGATTAATTAATTCAAAGTGATTTTTGAAAGGTATGAATTTAATGCCATTGTGTTACCTATAGCGTTGGTGTGTCCAGTGATATTCTCTGGTCTTTGTTGTCTTTGCTGCTTTGGTCTTTTATTTCCCTCCACTCAGTCCCCCTAAATTTTCTTGCAGGGCTGGTTTAGAGACAATGAGCTCCTTTAGTTTTTGTTTGTCTTGGAAAGTCTTTATCTCTCCTTCTTCTGAATGAGAACCTTACTGGTTAAAAGAATTCTTGGCGGCATATTTTCCTATTCAGCACATTGAATATTTCCTGCCACTCCCTCTGTCCTTCCACATTTC
>NW_021907261.1:0-546 GCF_006229205.1 Suricata suricatta | reverse complement strand
GCCTTTTTTCTATATCATTGACTTGTGACTGTAACCACAGGGTAGATTTCATTATCTCTATACACATTCAAATGAAGCCTTAAAACCAACGGTAAATAATTTGTACAAAATTCACATATCTGTGTATCTAATACACAGCAGAATAAGGAATCAATGTCGACTCCATTGTTGATATTTGTCCCACTTGATACTATCCATTAAAATCTACAAATATATCATTATCTAAGACATACTTTTCTTCTATATATTTTTTTTCTGCAAAAGGAAGCTTTATTTACACAAGGTCTGTAGCTTGGGAGGAAGGTTGTGGTTGGTTAAGAGGCTGCTTTTGGGTTGGAAGCAGAGGTTCAGGCAGAAGTCTGGAGGCCAGGGAGCTGCGTCTGGGCCTCAAGGGCACTGCCCTTTGGGGTTCCTAGTCCTGTTGAAGGTAAGCCTTTCATCGAGGCCCCACCTGGCCCTGCTGGGACTGGGCTCAGGAGGTCAGTGGTTTGTCCTGCTGGATGAGTTTCCTCTTCTTCTGGAGAGTGTCTCTCCAGGAGGTCACAG
>NW_021907260.1:0-546 GCF_006229205.1 Suricata suricatta | reverse complement strand
TAAGTGCTGGGAACAGAACAACCAAAAACAGCCCCCCCCACCCCCACTTTGGAAGGTTTTCCTCATGTTGTAGGAAGGGTGGGAGACTCCGTGGAGTACACAGGAGACAGACGGCCGGCAAGCACGGGCTGTCTGCGTTTCCCTCCGTCATCTGGGGTCCTTCCTTGTAGGATTGCTTTACGCCTTGTAGAGCCACATGTCTGGGAGCAAACTCTGCAGGCAGCTGTGCATCCAGCCTGTTGTGCGCACTGCCCTAGGGACCCATGTGCCGTCCCGCCGTGTGGGAGCACCTCCTTGATTGAGGCAGCCCCGCTCTCTGGATTCTAGACCATTGTCTGTGATTAGCTGCCCTAGGTGATCGTGTGATGAAATGAGACTCTGGGTGAATTGTTTCTCTCCTCCCTGTTCTCTTGTTCGGGTAGATTCCAGGTGAGGAGGTCCTGGGTTCAAGGGCAAGTGCTGTGCGTATGTTCAAGGCTTTAATTGATTGTTTTGCAGAAGAGGCAAGTCCGTGCAGCACCCACCCCCCAGGAGAATAGCAGAGAG
>NW_021907259.1:0-546 GCF_006229205.1 Suricata suricatta | reverse complement strand
TCACTAATCAGAGCTGGTATGAGGGCCACAGATATATTTTCTATCTACTAACATCCCACCAAAGGGGAGTTCCCCTTAATGGGTGTTGGACCTCAAGTGTGTTTACCAACTCTAAGCATGGACCCAGCTGCTAACTGTAAGGGTTAAAATTTACTAAAGTCCATCACATTAACTAAAGGCCAGGACATGCCAGTGTCAACTCATGCCCAACCAAGAGCTGCCAGATAAAGATGCCAGGCAACACCCTTAGAAGGAGGAAAGGGAAACCTCCCTTACCTGACAGCTCTGTATGTGTGTACCACTGATATTCACATTCTGACACAACAGGAACAACTTCCCTCTGAAAGACAAGGCTCCTCATAAAGGCAAGTGAGGTCAGGGCCTGCGGTGCTTCTGCCATTGGCATACTTGCTGTGCTGTACCTTTTCTCCTGGCTCTTATGCAATTCCCATATAAGATCCAACAACTAGCCACTTTATCAAATGTCTTGGCATGGTGTGGCCAGCTAAGGCCCAAGGAACTTTTCTCACTAAAAAACATCAGCTC
>NW_021907258.1:0-546 GCF_006229205.1 Suricata suricatta | reverse complement strand
TTTTGCTTAGCATGACACCCTCAAGGTCCATCCACTTTCCTACAAATGGCCAAATTTCATTCTTTCTCATTGCCATATAGTACTCCATTGTATATATATACCACATCTTCTTGATCCACTCATCAGGTGATGGACATTTAGGTTCTTTCCATGATTTGGCTATTGTAGAAAGTGCTGCTATGAACATTGGGGTACATGTGCTCCTATGCATCAGTGCTTCTGTATCCCTTGGGTAAATCCCCAGCAGTGCTATTGCTGGGTCATAAGGGAGTTCTATGGATAGTTTTTTGAGGAACCTCCACACTGTTTTCCAGAGCGGCTGCACCAGTTTACATTGCCACCAACAGTGTAGGAGGGAGCCCGTCTCTCCACACCCTCGCCAGCATCTATAGTCTTTTGATTTGTTCATTTTAGCAGAAAAGTCACCTTTCAGAACATTTTTCCAGTCTTAACAGGATATCAGAAATATATGTACACCCAAATAGAAAGGAAAAATGAACATTAATTATAAATTCTTTTGTCGATGATGGGAAGTGAATTTGAATC
>NW_021907257.1:0-546 GCF_006229205.1 Suricata suricatta | reverse complement strand
GCCAAAGTTGGACGCTTAATGGACTGACCCCCTCAGGTGCTCCGTTTGTCTTAAACTTTTGACACGTTTACTTACATTTTGTATTGTGTGTATTCATCCGTCAGCCCATGGACATCTGAGCTGCTTCCTCCTTTTGGCTCCTGTGGAAAATGCTGTCCTGGATCTGGGGGTAGACATTGTTTGAGCCTCAGCTTTCCAACTTCTTTCAAATCCCTTTGGGTCTACACCCCGGAGCGGAACCGCTAGATCCCATGCTAGTTCTACATTTCCCCTCCGGAGGCACTGCCAAACTGTCTTCCACAGCGGCCGGCCCATCTCACATTCTGCCATTAACTAGTTCATTTAGCTTTGTTTATTTATGACAGATCTTTTCCTAATTACCGAAGATTCATGGCTCCCTGGGCCATCATGGAGTCTGAGATGTGGGTGTTCAGTTCCGAGGCTCTGATTCAGAAAAACGGGCTCTGGCCTTGCCGGAGGGGAGTCGGAGGTGGGGGCGGGAGGGGCAGGGCTCAGCCAGGCACTCTTCTGATTTCGGCTCAGGTC
>NW_021907256.1:0-1305 GCF_006229205.1 Suricata suricatta | reverse complement strand
TTTTCTGTATTCATTGCCTCCAAATCACTCTGCACATTCTTCTAAAGGCCACATGTCCAGTGTCCCATGTTGACCAAGATACTCCCCCACTTCATTTTACCATACCGCCATTGCAGAAATCTAAAATCTGGAAAGGTACGCAGATTATTACTTTCCACTGGTGCCAAAAACATGCTTTTGCAATCAGAAAAACATCAAATAGCAGGCAAGCATGCTTACAGCAGCAAATTTGAGACTTAAAAGCACTGGGAGCCCATGTGACTGACTGTAAAGCCATAGGGCACTTCTTGGGATGAGCACTGGATGTTGTATGGAAACCAACTTGACAATAAATTATATTTTTTAAAAAAGATATTGGTGTGTTTCGAATCCCTTTTCCTAAAAGAGGTGGATAAACACATCACGTTGTGAAGTTCCTACACCAACTAAATGCAGCTCCATGCAATGAAAAAGAATTGTAACCATTGTACAATTACATTTAGAAGAATTTTGTATGCTTAAAATACTCAATCCTTCCACCTAGAAATATGTCCCTGTTTATTTGCTTGAGTTAAGTCCCTCAGGGAAATTCTATCACTTTCCGAATAAAATATAAAGGTTCCCACATGCTTCAAAATATTTTCCAAGCATTTTTACATTTTTGCTCTTGTGAACGGAATCCAATCTTTCTATTTTCCAAACAAGTTATGGCTGGTATATTGGAGAGATATTACATTTTATCTATTAATTTCTTATTAAATTATAATTAGTCCTAATAGTTCTTCAGTCAAGCCTATATATTTGCAAGATGAGAACAAAGATGGATACATGGATGCAAAACAACTAAAAGTGCAAGAGAGGACAGAAGCAAAGAAAAGATAACATTCAAGATGTTTGGAGGGCTTCCTTGGTCTGTGTCATATAGATAAAGACAAGGAAAAGTTGAATGATATTTTTGGCCTTCTGTTTGGGCATGCCTAGTTTGCATTGTTAGTATATGTCACAGAGTAAGTTCTCGGTTAGTGTTTGTTAAAAGAATAACTATAAATTATAAAGCAGAATTTGAATAAGTGAGAAGTCATATCCACCTTGTATTCATAAGAGCACTAGCTTTCTATGTATACAAAAGAGTGATGGTGGGGAATATACCCCCATAAAAGGCAAAAGAATGCTGAATGGATCAAACAGGGGCACTAATCCATGAATTCTGTTTGGTGCTGACAGAAGTGGGATCTTAAACGGTGATATACATTTTGAATCAAGAATTTCAACAGAAACAAACCTGCCAAAAATGTGTGTTCTAGGGCGAGTGGTTATTAGGAAATA
>NW_021907255.1:0-546 GCF_006229205.1 Suricata suricatta | reverse complement strand
TTGGAAACCTGAACCTATCTCTGGACAGACAGAAAGAAGCAGCAGCCAGAAAGCCACCAAGTTAGTGACACATCTCACCATCCACTTCTGCCCAGCCCCTCCCGTCCACTGAGATACATCAGGAACTAAAGATTATAGATCAGAGGGGTCTGAGCCAAGAGGAAGGTGAGGGATCGTGGAGTCTAACTTTCTCATTTTATAGTGAGGACACCAAGTCCAAGGAGGCTGAGTGACTTGCCATGGAAAAGCGCCCCCCCCATGGCACGTTTCACTGACTGAACAGAATTCCTAGTTCATTCCCTTTCAGCAAGTTTGCACACCACAAGGCATGCAGGACGTGGGTGCGACACGGGGCGGGGGAGGGGGGCAGCTTGGCCCAGCACTCAAAAACAGTCTGTGACAAATGGCCTGGCTTGGAGAACCAGCCCCAACAGTCATCAGCTGCCTAGCAAGTTACTGTTAATCTTTCTCCATTTTGTCATCCATGAAATGGGGATCAAAATACTAGTGCCTACTTCATAGAGCTACGGTGAAGTTTGAGGGAAT
>NW_021907254.1:0-546 GCF_006229205.1 Suricata suricatta | reverse complement strand
TTTGCCTCTTTGTCTTGCAGAAGCTGCTGGCAAAGCTGCAGAGCTGGGAGCAGCTGGAGGAGACCACCGGCTTGAGCATCAGGTAGGTGGAGGGCGCCAGAGGCCTGCAGCCAGGTGGCACCCCCCCCCGCCCCGGCTGTCATTGCGGCCCTGCCTCCCCAGCGCCCCCTCCCCGCGGTCAGTGTGGCCCTGCTTCCCTGGCGCCTCCCCTGCCAGCAGTCAGTGTGGCCCTACCTCCCTGAAACCCCCCGAGTAGTCCATGCAGCCCTGCCTCTCTGGTGCCCC
This sequence comes from Suricata suricatta, assembly GCF_006229205.1. Lineage (NCBI taxonomy): Eukaryota > Metazoa > Chordata > Mammalia > Carnivora > Herpestidae > Suricata > Suricata suricatta. The sequence goes on along the minus strand of NW_021907254.1, from coordinate 261 downwards.
CCCCAACAGTCAGTGCAGTCCTACCTCCCCAGGATGCCCCCAGTAGTCAGTGTGACCCTGCCTCCCCAGCGCCCCCTCCCAGCGGTCAGTGCGGCCCTGCCTCCCTGGCACCCTCCCCAGCAGTCAGTGCCGCCCTGCCTCTCTGGCGCCCCCCCCAATGGTCAGTGCGGCCCTGCCTCCCCGGGACGCCCCCAGTAGTCAGTGTGACCCTGCCTCCCCAGCACCCTGGCCGAGGTATTACTAGAGGCCACCAGGCGGCTT
>NW_021907253.1:0-546 GCF_006229205.1 Suricata suricatta | reverse complement strand
TTTTTTTTCCTTTTTCTTTACTCAATTCCTTTAAATTTTACTCCTTATATTCCTTTCTCCTTTCTCCCTTACTTTTTCACCTTCTTGCAACCCAGATATATTCTCCTGTATCTCATCCTTACCTCTCCCCTAAACTGGTCATACACTTTTAAACGGTCTACTGTCCTTTGTTGTCTCCGACCCCCTTTTATATATTTTTTTGTTTTCTTTCTCTTTTCTTTTTATTTTCTCTTCTTCTCTTCTTTTCATCTCTTTCCCTCCCATTTTCTTTCTTTTCTCTCCCCCCTGTAATGTGTTTCTTTATTTGATTTGACTGTGTGTATGTGTGCTTCTGTTCCATCAGTGTTTGTCAGTCTGTTTTCCTTCATAGGACTACACCAAGAAACAAGCCAAAGTGTGCAAGAAGGCGAGTCCCAAATATTGCAGAGTAGGGAAATAAAATACTCACAGGCACAACAAAAGAAACTGAGAGATATCATTAAGAGAATATCTCCTGAAACGGCAGGCCCTGGACAGTCAATAAGCCTCCTTTAACAGAGAAATATT
>NW_021907252.1:0-546 GCF_006229205.1 Suricata suricatta | reverse complement strand
CCAAGTAGTCCATTTTATATACAAACCACATCTTCTTTATCCATTCGTCAGTTGACAGACATTTAGGCTCTTTCCATGATTTGACTATTGTTGAAAGAACTATAAACATTGGGGTACATGTGCCCCATAAGTCAACACTCCTGTATCCCTTCGGTAAATTCCTAGTAGTGCTATTGCAGGGTCATAGGGTAGTTCTATTTTTAATTTTTTCAGAAAGCTCAACACTATTTTCCAGAGCGGCTACACTAGTTTGCATTCCCACCAACAGGGCAAGAGAGTTCCCATTTCTCTACATCGTTGTCAGCATATACAGTCTCCTGATGTGGTCCTTTTATCCACTCTGAGGCGGTATCTCAGTGTGGTTTTGATTTGTATTTCCCTAATGATGAGTGACGTTGAGCATCATTTCATGTGTCTATTGGCCATCTGGATGTCTTCTTTGGAAAAGTGTCTATTCATGTCTTCTGCCCATTTCTTCACTGGATTATTTGTTTTTCAGGTGTGGAGTTTGGTGAATTCCCTTATAGATTTTGGATACCAGCTTTT
>NW_021907251.1:0-546 GCF_006229205.1 Suricata suricatta | reverse complement strand
TATTTGTTAAATGACCATATTTTAAATGAAGAGCACAGGAGAGGGAGTGGATTTAAGATGGATAATCTTCCCACCTGTTGATGTTACAGAGCTGAGGGTCGAAGGTCACAGAAGTGCTGATGTCAGCAGGATGCTGGCTCTGGGTTCACATGAGAGCTCTGGGTGAGAGAGAGAGAGAGAGAGAGAGAGAGAGAGAGAGAGAGAGGGAGGAGTCCTCACGGAATGGCCACAATCAAGGGAACGATGTCACAAGGAGAATTGTATAAACTTAGCTGAGAGGGACACCGAGGACAGAACTGTAGAGAATATCATATTTAAGGAACAGAAGAGAAGGAGGCCCTGGGACAGAAGAAATCCAGTAGAAACTGGACAAAAGCAAGGCCAGCTTGAATCACTTATTTCAGAAACAGCGTCAGAATGAGTGCAGTTCTGCAAACAGGCCTTGTCTGTCTTCTGACATGAGGAACTGGTACAGCAGGGCCGCAGGTGCCCGTGCCTCACTGCTAGAGTCTCGACGACCCGACTCACTTCCCACTAAGCTTTCTC
>NW_021907250.1:0-546 GCF_006229205.1 Suricata suricatta | reverse complement strand
GCTCTGGGGTCTGGTGTTCCTCAAATGACTAATCAAGCCAGCACTAGCTACCAACATGGAATAGCACTTCAGGCTTACATATCTTAGAAATAACAAAAACCCTTCCTAGATTCTGGTTGTAGTCTGACTTCTAATATTGAGAGTCAGGTAAAGGTTACATATGGTTTAGTGTCTAAGTATTTTAAGGATATTTTGGGATCCTGAGATATGATATTGAGCCTGAAATGGAATGTATGGTTTTTGACACAGGACTTGAAGGATGCCTAAAATTTGAGCCAGGCAGAGATGGAAGATGAGTGTGGACCTCTGAGGTATAGAAAGCAGTGTGTGTATAGAAACAAAAAACCAGAAATGTTAGGAAGAAAATAGGCAGTTCTGCTTGACTGTAATATAGACTACACGGGTCATTAATGAGAAATAAGGATGAAAACATTGCTGCCATTTACAAAGTGCATTGTGAAAATTGGTGTGTGTGTGTGTGTGTGGTGGCAATAGGAAGTCATTAAAGATTTTGAGAACAAGAGAGATGATCAGAGGTGGGCCTTG
>NW_021907249.1:0-546 GCF_006229205.1 Suricata suricatta | reverse complement strand
TCACTAATCAGAGCTGGTATGAGGGCCACAGATATATTTTCTATCTACTAACATCCCACCAAAGGGGAGTTCCCCTTAATGGGTGTTGGACCTCAAGTGTGTTTACCAACTCTAAGCATGGACCCAGCTGCTAACTGTAAGGGTTAAAATTTACTAAAGTCCATCACATTAATTAAAGGCCAGGACATGCCAGTGTCAACTCATGCCCAACCAAGAGCTACCAGATAAAGATGCCAGGCAACACCCTTAGAAGGAGGAAAGGGAAACCTCCCTTACCTGACAGCTCTGTATGTGCGTTCCACTGATATTCACGTTCTGACACAACAGGGACAACTTCCCTCTGAAAGACAAGGCTCCTCATAAAGGCAAGTGAGATCAGGGCCTGCGGTGCTTCTGCCATTGGTGTACTTGCTGTGCTGTACCTTTTCTCCTGGCTCTTATGCAATTCCCATATAAGATCCAACAACTAGCCACTTTATCAAATGTCTTGGCATGGTGTGGCCAGCTAAGGCCCAAGGAACTTTTCTCACTAAAAAACATCAGCTC
>NW_021907248.1:0-546 GCF_006229205.1 Suricata suricatta | reverse complement strand
GCTGAGTCGCTGAGTCTGCCTCGAATCCCTGAACTGGAGAAACAGAGGGACCAACGGTTCTCATCTTAGCTAATCCCTCATGAGACAAAGTTCAAGAACTTGGCAAGGAGGCAGGGCGGGGGGCCTGTGGTTGTTCTAACCAGAGGCTTTGGGCAAAAGAGAAAAGATCCATGTTTGGCCTTGTCTGCACTGAAATACTATGTTGTTTTACATGACATGGGAGGTGGGGTTTGTTGACTGCAAACAGCTCGTATAATTTTTGATACAGCGTATGCTTAATTACTATCTTTCAATTATCCGAATAATATATACTCCATAACATAGAAACACCAACAGTATCTTATTCTCCCCCATTAATAATCAATGTCATTAGTCATAAAAAAATACACATGAAAATCGCAAAGAAACTGCACTATATCCTGGACTGCATAGCCAAATTCAGCATGGCTGACAGTATCCAGTGCTGGCGAGTCTATGACGCAACCAGCAGCCTCGTCCGTAGTTGTTAATGGTGCGTACACTTAATGAGTGCATTTTGGAAAACTG
>NW_021907247.1:0-546 GCF_006229205.1 Suricata suricatta | reverse complement strand
TTCTCTTAATGATATCTCTCAATTTCTCTTGTTGTGCCTGTGAGTATTTTATTTCCCTACTCTGCAATATTGGGACTCGCCTTCTTGCACACTTTGGCTTGTTTCTTGGTGTAGTTCTATGAAGGAAAACAGACTGACAAACACTGAGGGAACAGAAGCACCCATACACACATACAAATCAAACAGAGAAACACATTACGGGGGGAAAGGGAAGAAAGAAAATGGGAGGGAAGGAGATGAAAAGAAGAGAAGAAGAGAAAATAAAAAGAAAAGAGAAAGAAGAAAAGACAAGAAAATATATGTAAAAGGGGGTCGGAGACAACAAAAGACAGTAGACCGTTTAAAAGTGTATGACCAGTTTAGGGGAGAGTTAAGGATGAGATACAGGAGAATATATCTGGGTTGCAAGAAGGTGAAATATAAGGGAGAAAGGAGAAAGGAATATAAGGAGTAAAATTTAAAGGAATTGAGTAACGAAAAAGGAAAAAAAAGGTAATAATGCCAAAGAAATAAGTACGAAACTAGTGATGAAAAAAATTTATATAT
>NW_021907246.1:0-546 GCF_006229205.1 Suricata suricatta | reverse complement strand
AGATTTTCTTACCTTGAACTTCCTTTACTGTAGGAATACCATGCAACATAAAATATATATCGATTGTTCTTGATAAAGTTCCTTGTCAACAGTAGGCTCTTAAAATGAAGTGTTGGGGAGTCAAAGTACTACACAGATTTCCAACCGCCTGGGGGCAGGCACACTGAACCCCTGCATTATTCAGGCATCACGTAGGCTTGTGGAAGCAGTGGGATGATACCACTAATAATCTATTTTCCCCAGTTTGTATCAGTCTTCCTTGTTGTGATAGCTGGAACATTATGACACTTTTAATATGGATGATACAGAAATATTATTGAGGACATAGTCAATTTCTTGATACTGTGGCCATGGAATCCCTTTTGTATAACCGGCTACAGGGGGATTGAACGGACTCTAGCTCCACCCAGTAGCAAATAGAATAGATAAAATCCCCCAAAGTCACAAAACAGTTCCCGCTCAGACGGCCCCAATAACCTTTGTGGAAGAACGCCAACTCCTTGTATATTGACCTTGAGCACCTCTTAGAGAAGAGCCCTGCAGAGT
>NW_021907245.1:0-1305 GCF_006229205.1 Suricata suricatta | reverse complement strand
CCAAATGTGCATCAATATTTGTGATAAAACACGTTTCCAGTTTCAAAACGATTGTGAGCTTGGTGAACATCCACAGAGAGGGGTTTGCTGAGGGTCCTGGAGGCAGGCCCTTCAGTCTCTCTTCCTAAATTCTTCCCCAGACTCACGTGCTTCGTTAGGCCTCAGTGTTCGGTCAGGAGAGCCTAATCTACGTATTTCAAGCTTGCAGAACGCTTCAGGAGGCCAAGAGAGGGGTAGAAGTGAGCAAATCAGAAATGCTGGCAGCACAGAAGACCAGTACTGATGATCCCAGATTCTTGTAGCTCAAAAATGCTGGTAAATCACAGAAGGACACAGAGGAGTTGCTGCTACTCCTCATGCTTTATCGTACTTACTCTACAGAAACAGGACTGGCTATGCCATTTTGACCTTTTAAATCTTGAGCAAGTGCCTCTCCTTTGCAGAACGTGTCCCAGAGAATAACTGTGTAGATAGGGATTCTAGAAATGTAGGTCCCAGGCTCCCACCTCCTCGGATGCAGGAAGGGCATAGAAGAGGGGAAATGGGCCACCCATCGGACAGTCCAGCTCAGTGATTCCTGGTGTCTCTGACCCCGCTCTCCAGGAGTGTTCACATACCTCTTCTGCTCTGTCGGGCAGAATTCTACCATTAGAAAATGCACTATTATCCATTTACTCAGCTTTTGTCTCAGTGTTTGGGCTGCTGTAACAACACCACAGACCGGGTAGCTCATACACAAGAGACATCTGTTTCTGGGAAGCCCCAGATCAAGGCACCCGCAGATCTGGTGTCTGGTGAGGACTTCCAGGTCCACAGCCATCTTTTCGCGGTGTCATCACACGGCAGGGGTGAGGAGGCTCCTGGGGGGTCTTCTGTAACAGCCCTAACTCCGTTCATGAGGGCTCCACCCCAGTCCCTCATCCCCTCCCGAAGGCCTCCCCTCAAGACCGTCACCTTGGATGTTAGGATTTGACATCTGAATTCTGGGGAGACACACATTCAGTCTAACAGCAACATCCCACAAGTGTTTGCCCAGTGCTTACCCTTGCCAGGCTGAAGGAAGGGAGGACCTCGCCGTTGGGAAGCTCACAGTCTGGAGAGAAGGACAGTCATGCGAACAGGTATTTCAAGGCGATGTGACAAGTGGTCTCATAGAAGGATGACCGGGTTCACTGGCAGCACCGACGAAGGGGCCCTGACTCTCTCTGGAGGAGACAGTCACGTCCTCACACAGGCCGCCATGCTTGTTCTGGGATGGGGACCACAGCATCCCCGGCAGAGACGCGGGATGTGCAAAGGCAGAGA
>NW_021907244.1:0-546 GCF_006229205.1 Suricata suricatta | reverse complement strand
TAGATGCAGGTAGTGGCATTGAACTCAGCTCTGAAATTGCAGTAGGCTTTGAAGGTGGGCTGAGCAGAGCTGCCAGAGGAAAAGCTGTGGAAGGGGGAAGGATGTGTAAGGTGAGCACTGGAGAAGGCAGCGCTTTCCCTTTGGTGTGGAAAATGTTGGCAGAGATGTGGAGTGGGGGGACGTGGGGTGGGTGGGTGGAAAGCAAGGCTGAGGCAAAATTGCGGAGAGTCTCATTTGCAAAGCGAAGAAGTTTGGAACTTATCCTATCAGCAGTAGGAATTCCTGTCCATTTCCATTTTCCCAAAGGATCTAAGGTTGTCCCCTCCTTGGGGCGCCTGGTGGCTCCGTGAGTTCAACGGCTGACTTTGGCTCAGGTCATGATCTCCCGGTTTGTGAGTTCGAGCCTCGAATTCGGCTCACTGCTGTTGGTGCTTCAGATCCTCTGTCCCCCTCTCTCTGCCCTCCTCCCACTTGTGCGCCCTCTCTCTCTCTCAAAAATAAATAAACTTAAAAAAAAAAAAAAGGCTGCCCCATCCTCCCATCCCT
>NW_021907243.1:0-546 GCF_006229205.1 Suricata suricatta | reverse complement strand
TCTGATCAGCTGGTTCTGGTAGTAGATTAATATGTGGTTGGGAAAATTGGGGGTGTCATCTCAGAATGTAGGTTGATGTCAAATCAAGGAGAGTCCTGAACGCTTGTTAAAGAGTTGAGGCTTCATTATGGAGCTAACAGAGGGACTGTTTCCTGAGTAAGGTAATTGCAGGGTCCCAGCCATACTTCAGGAAACGATGTTAGACTATTTCTAGGATAAACAGGGCAGGGAATTATGGTTACTATATAGTTGGAATGTAATAAAGGTCTGGATGGGGGGGGGGGGCTGCAGGAGAACAGGTGGAAGAGAAAGGCAAGAGAAGAGTAAAGCATGGCATCGAGTTTCTGCCTGAAGGACTGGTCGAGGGTGAATCCTGAGAAATGTGGTTGGGTGGGGAGGGTGAGGATAGAGGATGCGTGTGCTTTTAAGCATGGTCATTTCGAGGACAGAAGGGACATCTGGAAGGAGGGATCCACAGTTCCTGAGATAAAGGCATGGAGCTGGGAGCAGGGAGGGGTTCAGTGAGTCAGTACAGAAGCTCATGGA
>NW_021907242.1:0-546 GCF_006229205.1 Suricata suricatta | reverse complement strand
TTTGTATTTGTCAAGGCGCCGAGCTGAAGGAAGCTGGCTCCCCAGCACACCTACGCCACGCAGCACCCCTCTGCAGGATCACAGAACTAGGTGCACTGCTCGTCCCCTGTCAACACCGTGCTTGACGCTTTCAGGAAGTGAGTCCATCTGGGCCAGAAAAAACGACAGGAAACACTGTCCAAAGTGTGATTTGCACAACGTACATTTTGAGACCCAAACTTACTTAAAAGCAGCAGTGCCTTGTTGTCTGTCATCGGTATGCACAAAGGGACTAAGGGGAAAGTGCAGAGAGCAAGAAAATGCTCCCTCACAAACGACCCATCCCACTCCCAACTGCACTCCACGCTCCCCGCTCCCGGGCAGGGGGCGTAACCAACGGCAGCCAGGCACCCAGGGCGGGGAAGGCGCAGAGACGCCTCGGAAAATAACCTGGCAGCTCAGCTAATGAGTCCCAGAGGGAGGAGGAGACAAGGTCTTCAAATACAAGCACAACACGGCTGCCTGCCCTGCACAGGGGCCCAGAGAGGCACAGAGGCTTCTGTGACA
>NW_021907241.1:0-546 GCF_006229205.1 Suricata suricatta | reverse complement strand
TTGTGTATGACAAATTCTAATTCTATGCATTAGAGAGTAGCAAGTGGAATGTCTTTACTTTCATTTTTACCTTTCAGCTGTATTTCCAAATGAAACGGACAGCCTCCTTTCAGAGATGTTTATAGGAACTTCTATCCAAAGAGTGTCAGTGGATGGATATAAAGGTAGTGCCCTTGAGGATGGACACTTAATGAGAGACCAGAACAAGGATGGGGACAGTGAGGGGCCAGAAGCACACCTGGGGACTCCTATTCCAGACTACGATGGTGACTGGCATCCATGTGGTGAGGTCTCTGATCAAATCGCCAACCTCATTACATGTAAGAGTATACATTTAGGAGAGAATCACTCTAAATATGACGCATATGGGGAAATACTTAACCAGTCTTCCAGTGTGGTGATCAGAAGAGGATTCATGTGGGGAAAAGCCCATACACATGCAATGGACCTGAGAACATACTTAGTCAGTCATCAAGACTACATATCAATAAGACAATCCATGCCAGACAGAAAGGTTACATTTGTAAGGAGTGTGGCAAAGCCTTC
>NW_021907240.1:0-546 GCF_006229205.1 Suricata suricatta | reverse complement strand
TGTTTTCTGGACATAGTGATAGACACATAAATTCACCCCAAAAGAAAGAGCAGAAGGTTGAACTATGGCCAGGGATTTAATTAGTACAGATCGAAGTAAGATGTTTGAACTAGCACTGAAAACACGACTGTAAAATTACCAGGTGGGGTTGAAAAAAGCATAGAAGACAACAGAGAATTCCTTTATTCACAGATGAAAAAACTAAAATCTGGTCGGGTTGATATAAGAAATATTATAACAGCGATGTAAACGTAAGTGGAGGCCATATATAAGAGGATGGATGAGAAGATTTACAGAGGAAAGAATGAAAAAGTCTAGGGCGCGGAGTTGGGGGCAGAGATGCCATAGTATTCCACTGACCTCTTTCCACTTAGCGATACTCGCTGCCTTGACCAGAGCTTCCACCCTCTGCTTCTTCTGTGGTCCATGTTTTCATCTTCTCTGATTAGGCCCTGATTTCTGCCCCCAAGCCTCTCTGCCTCCACCCTCCCCTCATCTTGGACCGCCTACCCGCCTTTTTCTTGGTTATTTCTCATTCGACCTCTA
>NW_021907239.1:0-546 GCF_006229205.1 Suricata suricatta | reverse complement strand
TTTTTCTGAAAAAATAACTGCCGGTTTTATTTTTAAGGCTAACATTACTTGGTGATCCCTGGTGGAGCCAGAGAAGACCCCAACCCCTCCAGGCGGGCGAGCACACAGGTGCAGGGCCCACAGGGCCCACTTCTCTCTCCCCAGCCCTGAAGTGGAGGGTGAGCGTGTCCTGGGATCAGAACCCGGCTCCCCGGGTCCTTCCTGTGTGCTCTCTGGGGGTGATCGGGCCCTGGCTAAGGGGCTTGTCCTTGCTTAGAGAACTCAGTTTTGTTTGGCCTACTTTTCAGAATTGGACTGTGCCTGATGGAAATACGCCGGCCCTTGGTCTGGTTTCTTCTGAAACAAGACTCTGGAGACCAGTGGTCATAGATTTTTATTCTGCTCTAGCGAAAACTACCAAGAAATGGATTACTGTTATCAAAGCGCATGGAGGGGGCCCCAACCGGGACCCTGGCCAATCTTAGGTTTAAAAACCATGGTGTGTCCTGGAGCGATTTTAACAAAATGAGCAACTGAACCAAATAGAATTTAGAACTACAATGGTCT
>NW_021907238.1:0-546 GCF_006229205.1 Suricata suricatta | reverse complement strand
ATATCCAGGGCCAGCCTCTTGCGGTACTCCCTGGTCTACTACTTGGTCCATAAAATTCGTAAACGAAATATTGAGATTGTCTCAGGTCTCACTCAGATTTACCCACAGGCATTAGTGCGTGCTGCCCTTGAAGCAGGATAGAGCTCTAAATCACATTCTGAAAGTTTTTAAGAGAGAATGACTGGATCCAATCTGTTAAAGATCAGGTTTCAACTGAGTATAAATGAATACACAGGCAAATTCCAAATAAGAAAGTTAATGCACCACACTGATTATTTGTGCAAAAGAACTCAAGCAAAAGCAATATTTTTCTTCTCACTAAGTTATGAACTGCCTAAATTGAAGACAAAAAATATGGAAAAATATTCCATGCTCATAGCTTGGAAGAATAAATATTGTTAAAATGTCAATACTATCCAAATCAAAATTGCATCAGCATTCTTTTCAAAGCTAGAACAAACAATCCTAAAATTTGTATGGTACCACAAAAGACACTGAAAAGCCAAAGTAATGTTAAAAAAGTAAACCAAAGTGGGAGGCACCACA
>NW_021907237.1:0-546 GCF_006229205.1 Suricata suricatta | reverse complement strand
CTCTCTCTCTCTCTCCCCCCCCTTTCTTTCTCTAAATAAATAAATACACATTAAAAAAATAAAATCTTTGAAAAACATGTTCAAATACAAGATAGATAGAGAAAGCCAGATAACACAAAAGTATAGCTTAGGGGGTTATTACTGGGCACACGTCCTTGTAACCACTACGAATTCAAGAAAGAACTTTGCCCCTCACCCCAGAAGCCTCCTCCAAATTGAAACCATCAACCATTACCCTGACTTTATAGCAATTATTTCCTTGCATTTCTTGATTATTTTACTGGCCTAGTGTACATCCCAAGCGTTGTGGGTTAGTCTTCTGCATTAAAAAATATTGTAAGGTGTTTGGGGCTCAGTCAGAAGAGCATGTGACTCTTCTTGGTCTCCCTGCTCATTACTGAGTTGCTCATCATTTCTAGGCCTCTTCGGCGGATAGAGCTAGAAAGAGCGCGCACGCGCACGTACACACACTCTTCTCTTTGTAAATACACAATCTTATGAGATTATACTGATATTTCCAATTTAAACTCAGAAATACAGATTTTT
>NW_021907236.1:0-546 GCF_006229205.1 Suricata suricatta | reverse complement strand
TTAAAGCTTCTGTTTAAAAATGTCATGTGTCACTTCAGCTTAAAGTTTATTGGTCAAAGCAAGTAACAAAATAAATTCTGATGTTATAGGTGTAGAGAAGAATAATCTGCGGTAGAAAAGGCAACTGTTTTCAAAAACCATAGTAAAATTTGTTGGGGCACCAGAGTGGCTCAGTTGGTTAAGGATCCAATTTCAGCAGATCATGATCTCACAGTTTGTGGGTTCAAGCCCTGCACCAGGCTCCCTGCTCTCAGTGAGAGCCCTCTTCAGACCCTCTGTTCCTCTCTCTCTCTGCCCACCCCTACTTGTGTTCTCTTTCTCAAAAATAAAGAAAACATTTTAAACAAACAAACAAACAAACAAATAAAGCAAGCTTACCCTGGCTTCGTTTAAAAAAATTAAATTTGCTTCCTCTCCATATACACATATCCTGAAAATTTTCTAGGGTTATATAACATGAGATCTATGACTGAAAGTTTTTTGAGGGGATTTAGGTTGAGGGCTTGTGCCCCATCCTCCCTCTGATAATCTTAAGAGGAGAATTAT
>NW_021907235.1:0-546 GCF_006229205.1 Suricata suricatta | reverse complement strand
GTGTGACCGTCACTACAGCCAGGAGATTTCATCAGCCCTCCCCCCCATCCCTTTGGAACCCTGCCTCCCTGACCCCCTGCACCCCCCACCTCCAGGACCTGGTGACCACGAATGTGTTCTCCATCCATATCGTTTGGACTCTTCCAGAATGTCACATAAGTAGGAGCCTTCTCAGTCTGGTTTCTGTCCCTCAGCACTGTGACTTTGGGTTGCATCCTGTCACACCACCTATCAACATCTGTTCCTTCTCATTCAGGGGGATTCCGTCACAGGGACAGCCACAGTCTGGCCACTCGCTTGCAGGTGAGAGACTTCTGGGTCTCTTCCTGGTTTTGGCAATTACAAGCAAAGCAACTAAATCATCCACTTACAGGTTTTTGTGTGAAAATGAGTTTTCTCTTGGGCAGCATGTATACTGAGTGTATGTTTAACTTCATAAGAAACTGCCAGACCACCTTCCAAAGTGGCGGTGTCATTTGTTGGCATCTTAAAATGCCCAGAGATGCCATCCCTCTGGCCCAGGCTCGCTCCTCCCCACCCACCTGG
>NW_021907234.1:0-1305 GCF_006229205.1 Suricata suricatta | reverse complement strand
TTATAACGCTACCCCAAATAGCTGCCTGAATGAAGACATGTGTACTTTATTAATATAACACTTTAAAAAGTATATTTCATGAGATGTATTATTTATTTTACATAGTTGCAAATCACTTCTATTCTGTCAGACTGTAAAGTAATTTTGAATACAGACTAATATTGGGAAAATAGTGAATAATGTTAAATTTTAGGGGCTAATTCAGAAAGCCATGCTGTGATTTGAGCAATTATGCCTTCATGATTTAAAATGCTGGTTTCTTATATAGAACAATTCTTATTTCCTCTAAAACTTTGATTATACATATATTTTTATTTAGTTTGTTTTTCTTGTTTCTGTGTTTTTGGTTTTGGGGTGTTTTTTGCTTATTTGTTTGTTTTTAGCATCACAAATAATTCTGGTTTGGAATTAGAGATCATGCTTTGAGGACAGGAAAAAGCTTGTACATTGTATTGGAGCTTTGATTTATTATATAATTTATTATATATGGTATACTCTAATATTATGATTTGGGCTTTAAAAATAATTTCCTGCTTTAAAACATCTCACAAAGTCTTAAGACTCCTTCATTCACCTCTAGAACCATCAGCACTGGTTCCACCTCTTTGGCAAGTGAACCGAATCTTACCTATTTCTTTCCCTGAATTGTGTTTTGACTAATATTAAACACTTGCCTTGTAGAGGAAATAAACTTCTCCATTCTTAGGGAACACTGTTCAACTGAAAGATCTGACAATGTAATTCTCATGAGTTTAAAGAGTTGATGGCTCAAATGAATGTGAATTCTTATTTACCTTTTACTTTGAGCTTGGCTACTATTTCCCATTGATAGCATTTTGTACATTAATTACTTCCTTCAAGCTCCTGTCAGCTTTCTGGTGGGTAAGTTATACTCCTTCAAACCCCACTCTAGTAAGCATTTGAAGAAACATAAAGGGTCAATCTAGGTTTTCCCAAATCTATAATTCTAGGATGTGAGTTTATTAATTGCTTTATGTTTATATCTCATTTCTGACTTTTAACCAAAAATATAAGAAATTCAGGATAGTCATTATATCAAAATTCATTGGGCATATTAAAGACTTTATGTATCTTCCATCATAGAAACTGGGTATCTCCAAAATAAGTAAGTAAATAGGAAAAAAATAAATAAAAATGTCTTCATAGTGGATATGACCTTATGACCTTATATATAGAAAATTTCTAAGGAATGTATAAAAACATATGATTAATAAGTGAGTTTAGCAAAGTCATAAAATACAAGGCCAATATCCAAAAATCAATTGTATCTCTGTCTAGAAACAA
>NW_021907233.1:0-546 GCF_006229205.1 Suricata suricatta | reverse complement strand
TCAGCACAGAGCTCAATGTGGGGCTCAAATCTGTAAACCATGAGATCATGAACTGAGCTGAGCCACCCAAGCATCCCTTTCAATATCATTTCTTACCACTGCATGTGAATCTACAATTATCTCAAACTAAAGTATAATTGTAAAAATTGTATAGGCCTAAAAACTCAATTTTAGAGAGAAATTTACATTTCAACTTAAAAGGGGCAAAAGATCTGAAAAGATATCTCACGAAAGAAAATATATGAGTGGCAAGAAAGCATATGAAAAAAATGTTCAACGTTATATGTCATTAGGGAATTGCAAATTAAAACAAAGATATACCACTACAAACCAATCAGAATGGCCAGATCCCAAAGCCCTCACAACACCAAATCCTGAAAAAGATGTGGAGCACAATGAAGTCATTTACTGGTGGGGATGCAAAAAGGCACCGCCACTTTAGGATTGTTTGGTGGCTTCTCTCCTAAATTAAGCGTACTCTCGCCATACAATCCAGTGAGTGCAATCCTTGGCATTTACCCCAAATAGTTAAAAATTCATGTCCAC
>NW_021907232.1:0-546 GCF_006229205.1 Suricata suricatta | reverse complement strand
GATTCCTCGCAATTTTTATGTTTTGGTTCCATGACATGCTTACACAGCATATGATTCTATCAGTCCACCTACACCTGCTTTAACAAGCTGAATTAATGCTTTCCTAAAGTCCTTTGGGTGTATTTCTGTAGTGTTCAGACACTGGGGTGCTCAAAGCTCAGATGCATAGAGCAGTAGCATTTCTTATATTGTTTACACATCTGTGGGCCAGCTGGTGTGGCTCTACTCACTGTGTTTCTCATTCTTCTGGCAGCAACACAGGGCGTTATTCTCATTGTGATGACAGAAAGGCAAGAGAGCAATTGTATTTCAAGCCTGAATTTGCTGAATGCAAATCCATCACCACCCCACTGAACAAATCAAGTCACCTAGACAAGGCCAACGTCAGTGAGACATGGGACTGCTCTCTGCCCCACAGGAGGAAGCAAGTATTTACTGATAATTATTCAAACTCTCCTAGTCACTAAGCCGGTTATACAAGCTATTTGGAATTATACACTTTAATGAAGTGTTGCACAAATCAAGTACATAGAATGGGCCCCTGGG
>NW_021907231.1:0-546 GCF_006229205.1 Suricata suricatta | reverse complement strand
CTGCTCTCTCTTGGCCCCTGCTCCTGTGGTCTCTATCTCTTTCAAAATAAACAAATAAACTTAAAAGATTTTTTTAATGTGTTAAATCCATTCAATGGAATATTGTTTGGCAATAAAAGGGAGTGAGGTGCTGACACCTGGTGCAAGGTGATAAACCTTGAGAACATGCGAAGTGGAAGGGGCCGTCCGCAGCTGAGTGCAGTCAGCCGGTCAGAGAGAGCCCGCGTACGTGTGCACTCCTATGTGAGGCTTGAGAAACTTCACAGGAGACCATGGGGGAGGGGGGGACAGTTTCAAACAGAGAGGGAGGCAAACCCATAAGAGACTCTTAAATACAGAGAACAAACAGGGTTGATGGGGGTGGGGGAGAGGGGGAAACGGGCGATGGGCACTGAGGAGGGCCCTTGCTGGGATGAGAGCTAGGTGTTGCATGTAAGCAATGAATCATGGGAACCTACCCCCAAAGCCAAGAGCACACTGGATACAATGTATGTTACCTAACTCGACAATAAATTATATTTCCAAAAAAGAACCATTCACGGAAGG
>NW_021907230.1:0-546 GCF_006229205.1 Suricata suricatta | reverse complement strand
ATTAGATTAGACCGCCATATTCTAATAATATTGAAATATTTGTCTAAATTTATATATACAAAATAAATCTTTAATGTTTATATTTTTCTAATATATAGACTGGTGCATACAATACGAAAAACAAAAATAATTTTTTCTTAGTGTCCGTAACTAGAACTTAATCCTTTACTTGCTCTTTGACTTCTCCTTTAAAAGCAGGTTTATGTGAGTACGTGTGTGTGTAAGTATGTGTGTGTGTGTGTGTGTGTGTGTGTGTGTGTGTGCATAAATGTTGATATTACTTTACAGGCCCAAGATGGAGCTACATCAGCTTGGGTACCACCTCCACAAACTAAAACTTAGATAATTTCCATGTCCCTGTAAATGTTCTACTGGGCCAGAAATGCAGTATATTCAAGCAACCAATATCCAAATGCCAACCTGATGTTGGGGTCTACACTTATTTCTTGTTTCTTTGCATTCTGTACAAGGTAGGCCCAGCCAAACAGAAATTTTCTAGTTTTCTTTTTCTTTCTCTTCATTTTTTATCCTGTAAATCTTCCTGTC
>NW_021907229.1:0-547 GCF_006229205.1 Suricata suricatta | reverse complement strand
TGATTTTGGCTCAGGTCATGATCTCATGGTTCATGAGACTGAGCCTGGCACTGGGCTCTATGCGGACAGTTCAGACCCTGCTTGGGATTCTCTCTCTCCCTCTTCCTCTCTACCTCTCTTCCGCTCACATGTGCTCCTTCATCTCAAAATAAATAAATAAACTTTATTTTTAATGTGCAGCTTTTAAAAAAATATGAAGGGCCCCTCTTTCCCATAATCAGGGATACACAAATTAAAACACCAACAACATAGTATTTCTACCCACCAGCCTCGCCAAATTAAGAAGTCCAACAATACCAAAAACCAAAAGATGTGACCAGGGAAACATTTATGTTCTGCTGGCAGACATTAAACTGGTACACCTGCTTTAGAAAACAAGTTTGCATTATCTTATTTTTGTTTTTTAGTTCATGTATTTATTTTGAGAGAGAGAGAGAGAGAGAGAGAGAGAGAGAGAGAGAGCACAAGCAGGGGAGGGGTAGAGAAAAAAGGAGGGAGAATCCCAAGCAGGCTCTGTGCTATCAGTAGGGAGCCCAATGCAGGGCTC
>NW_021907228.1:0-547 GCF_006229205.1 Suricata suricatta | reverse complement strand
GTAAGTTCATACAGTGTTTCCAATGTGAATCCATTAACACAGGGATCATTCTAGCCTTCTCCCTTTGCTTATCTGTCAACTCTCCTTCCAACAGTGAGAAAGCTGATTCCTATCATTGGTTATCCATTCACTTATTTGTTCATTTCCACTATGTATAGCAGTAACTCTTGTTAATCTGTACCCCTGTAGAAAAACATCCTTATCAACTAAAGCACAAAGCTTATATATAGATTCCTTTGGGCTTGGTCTTACGGGCTGCACTCATTTCCAAAGCACTGAGGTCAGTGCCACCCCCCAGGCTCCCTGCTCCATTCCCAGCACACATACCCTCAGTGAAGTTGTGTCCCACGTTTACTTTCTGCATCCCATCCCTGGGATGCCTGGCCTCCTAGATGGTTTTTTAAAATTTGCATACATTCATTTTCATGCTTGGTACAAATTTATTTTAATACTAAAATAATGTTTTAAATTACTTACCAACCAGCAAAACTGATAAACAATGGAGATTTATTAATCCGACAAGCATTTTCTGAGTGCCTCCCTTGTG
>NW_021907227.1:0-547 GCF_006229205.1 Suricata suricatta | reverse complement strand
TTATTTTGTCGTGTGACCCATGGGGCGATAGTCTCACAACCCCAAACGGCGCAGAAGTACTCTCCTGTGCCTCCGCAGGTGTCATAGTTACCAGTCCCCGGGCACACATAAAAGATTTGTCGCCTTAGATTTTGGTGCTGACAATCGGCACCATCTCTACACCCGAAGGTGTTGCAGTCTATACATTTACCCTTACAGGCCTGGGGATTGGTATTCCATTGGTCACCGGCCAGACTGCAGAGATCTAGATGGAAGGTGGGGAAGGTAATAGATGCCGGTCCAGTCAGTGTTTGTTCTTGAACTACCCGTCCCAAGTCTCTAGGTGTTTCTTTTGGTCCCCGCAAAACCCATTTGGCAGTAACAGGCTGGTGAGGGTTGGAAGGATGCGGACTGGGGTTAGGGCTTGAATTACATACAGTTAACAGGGCAGCTAAAATCAGGAGCATCACAGTTTGAGCGTGAGGGGGTTTTTGTTGTCCTGATCCACTTTCCATTGTGGGATGAAGTCTTCTTGAACCACGAAGGGGTCGGCCGGGTGGATGTGGGT
>NW_021907226.1:0-547 GCF_006229205.1 Suricata suricatta | reverse complement strand
AGTTAATTTTAAGGAAAAATATAAGGTAATGATGCTGCATGTGGTAAATAAAAAATGGCAAAATTATGGGGGAAACCGTAGGGCTTGAGAATTGTGAAGCACAAGCCCCACGTATTCCCTCACTGGAGGGCCGTTTCTCGAAGCAGCAGCGTCTCCATCTCCTTGGCCGCACCGCGCTTTCCCTGCGGTTCTGTCCCGTCGACACAGCTGGCGGAGACGGACCAGGTCTTCTCTGCTTCGGTTGTTTCTGGCGCTCTGGAAGTCCACGTGTCCTCTTTTAAATTACGGTGACTGTATGTAAGGTTTTCAAACTAAAAACTTACAGTTTTGAAGAAGCATCTGAAGTGATGGAGTGGGGTGTGTGTGTGTTTGTGTGTGTGTGTGTGTGGTGTGGGGTGTTTGTGTGTGTGTGTGTGTGGTGTGTGTGGGGTGTGTGTGTGTTTGTGTGTGTGTGTGGGGTGTGTGTGTGGGGGTGTGTGTGTGTGGTGTGTGTGTGTGTGTGTGTGTGGTGTGTGTGTGGTGTGGGGGTGTGTGGGGTATGTTGTAT
>NW_021907225.1:0-547 GCF_006229205.1 Suricata suricatta | reverse complement strand
AAATATGGCTGAGAGGACAGAGTGTGGCACAGTGAAAGGTAGTGTGTGGAGGAGAGGAAGCATAGAGCTGTAGAGGGAGGGGAGAGGAGAAGACAGGGAGAGGAAGGGAGGCATCTTGACTGGGCAGGAGATTCACATCTAGACTGGTAGGAATGGCAGACTCTGGAGGTTTCACACAGAGCTCTGGGCTGTGTGGTCCTGAGGGAGAGGGGTATTGGGGCTCTAATTATTTCAGCAGTTAATGGCCCTCTCAACAGGGACAAAGGGGTGCAGGCTCAGGCCTCCAGGGAGGGGTAGAAGCCAGGCACTGCAAGAAGCCCACTGCAGCCTTCCCTGAGCTGCCATAAACAGAACCTGCCATGAAGTGCTTCTCTTTTCAGAATCATCCCCATCAGCTCCTCCCTAGCTTATTGCTTCTGCTTCATCCCTGACCCCATAATCTGACCTTTCAACCCACCTTCTGCTCTCCCCCAGCCATACACACTCTCTGTGTGGATGGGCATGGAGGCTCAGCCTCCTGTGCTCTGCCAGCACCCTTTCCCACCCC
>NW_021907224.1:0-547 GCF_006229205.1 Suricata suricatta | reverse complement strand
AAAGCACATATTTAAGAACAAATGTTCTATGAGGAAATAGGGGCAGAAATCTGAGGTTTTCATATGACCAACCATATGTCATTAACAAACACCTTTATAAAGAAAATCTAAACAGTAAAGTATATAAAAGCTTATCAACAGCAAGTTCTAAGGGCAAGTAAATTGCTTAATTCAAGGTTTTGACCTATGTTTATCTATGATATTTTTGCCATTATCAATAGTGGGTTGCTGTTGTAAGAAATCATATTTTCAAGAAGTTCACACAAGGGATGCCATGTACTGAAAAGTGCGCATATTTAACAATTTCAAATAATGTTGGCAGAAAACATGTATTACGGGGTGATTTACAAGATAATGTATGGATATGCTTTCATATGCTTTCCTTCTAGTGTACTTTGATATTAATGCAATCATTCTACTTTAGCACTCAGATAAATCCTTTGTTCTATTTTTCCCATTATCATACTTTTTGAATTACACATCTGTCTTTTTTGTTCTCTATGTAGTGCATAAATTGTTGTGAGGATTAAAAACCTTAATTTGGTTT
>NW_021907223.1:0-1305 GCF_006229205.1 Suricata suricatta | reverse complement strand
CCCAATGAGCCATGGGTGCTCCTTAACCATTATTGATGTACCATTCAGTGGCAGTAGATATATATCCACATTGTTGTGCAACCATTAGCACCATCCATCTCCAGAACTCTTTTCATTTCACAACTTCCATACCCATGAAACAGTAACTGCCACTTCCCACCTCCACGCCCAGCCCCTAGCAACCACAATTACACTTTCTGTATCTATACATTTCACTACCATAGGTACTTGATCTAGGTGGAATCATATAGTGTTTGTCCTTCTGTATCTGGCTTATTTCCCTTACCTTAATGCCCTCAAGTTTGTCCATGTTCTAGCTTATGTCATAATTTCATTCCTTTTTGAGGTTGAATAATATTCCTCTGTGTATATACGGCACATTTGTTTACCCATCCGTCCATCAGTGGGCACAGGTGGTTTCGATCTTTTGGCTACTGTTAGTAAAGCTGCTAGGAAGGCTGGTGTACACATATCTCTTCAAGTCCCTACTCTCAATTCTTTCGGGTTTATACCTAAAAGTGAAGTTGCTGGATTGAATGACAAGTCTGTGCTTAATTTTTTGAGGAACTGCCACTTCTTTGTATAACGGGGCTATTGTAAGGATTAATCTGACAGAGTTATAGCCAGTGCTGTGGGTACTGAGGGTGCTGTGGGGGCCAGACTTGGTCCTGCTATCATTACTCATAGGCCTGGACCCAAAGGCACCTTCACCCAGTACTGAGATTCCCTTTTCCTATCTTGAAGTTCACTGGGCTCAAATGACTCATTCAAGGACATCCTTCTCAGCTCATTTGTAGTTCCTTCTCACTGGTGTTCATACTAACAAGGCTGCACTGAAATCTGAAGCAAAAGAAACCACACTATCAACAAAGGTCCCCCTCTCTGACTGGGCCCCTGGGCCAAGTCTGTCTCCTTGGCTCTCCTTCCTCAGTGTCCTTCTATCCCAGGCAGCTCCCCCTCCCCCCCACAGTCAGCCTCCTTACAGGTCCTTAAGCCACACACTGCCCAGGCTCTCAGATGCACTCAGATAACACACTCAGTTTCGGTTCTGCAGGGACATGGTTACATCCCATTTCATAGATTAAAAAAGTGAAGATTTCTTTCCAAATTAGCCTTAACATTGAATTAGCAGTGTTCAACATCATTAGTCTTCAGAGAAATGCAAATTAAAACAATGAGATACCATTCCACACCCACCAAGTGTTGGCAAGGATGTGGGGTGAGCGAAACTCTCACACATCGCCGGTGGCAATGTAGAATTACAACCACATCACTCACACACACACACACACACACACACACACA
>NW_021907222.1:0-547 GCF_006229205.1 Suricata suricatta | reverse complement strand
TTCACCAATCCACAACTTACTGGAGTGGGCTGAATAAAAGCCTCCAAAGATAATTGATCCTAATACTTGGAACCTGAGACTGTCTGTTTATTTTTGAAAGATTGTCTTCACAAGTGTGATTGAGTTAGGGAATCTGGAGAAGGAAAGATAATTCTGCATAATCATAGTGTAATCCTTTTAAGAAGGAATCAGGGGGAGACTTGACATACACAGAAGAAGAGGAGAAAGTGATGTAACTATGAAGGCAGAGATAGGAGGGATGTGGCCACAAGCCGTGGATGCTGGCGGCCACCAGAAGCTGGAAGAGGTGAGGAGCAGAATCTGCCTCTGAACCTATGGAGGAAGCTCAGCCCTTTTGACACATTGATTTTGACTCCGTGATTTCAGATTTCTTGCCTCAGAACTGTGAGGGAATAAATTTTGTTGTTTTAAGCCACCAAGTTTGTGGTCATTTATTGTAACAGTCATAGGAACCTAATACACTTACCTAACTTGAACCTAGTGAGTTAAATTCTTAAGTCATAAATACAGATATCTCTATTGAAAA
>NW_021907221.1:0-547 GCF_006229205.1 Suricata suricatta | reverse complement strand
TTTTTTTTACTCTTTCGAATACTGTGTTTCTCTCCAATCAGGCAGACTGCCAGCGGTCACCTATCAGGAAGCCTCACCTGTGCTCACCCACAGGCCTGTATGCAGAAGGCAACTAATAAGTGTCTTCTAATGGTTTTCATGCTCATCATTAAAAAATGCCAGCAGGCTTGACCGCCCCACCCCCAGCCCTCAGTCGGTGCTCCCCACGCCCAGTGGGAATCCCTGCCCCCATTACACAGATGGGAGACTGAGGCTGATGCTCGTGAGTGGTCCGTGGCCAGCCCCAGATCACACAGCTCACAGGGGAAACCAGATCCTCTCGCTCCAAGTCCCACGTCCTCTCTGACCTGGACCCACCCTTGCCACCTGCAAAGCCCTTTTCCGACAACCTCCTGTTCGTGGGATGCCTCCTGCCCGCCGGGCACCGCGCTCCATGCATGCACTGAACACCCACACTTTTTAAGCTTTACACTTTATGGGATTTTTTTAAATGCACGTTTATTTTGAGAGAGAAAGAGACAGACGGTGTGAGCAGAGGAAGGCAGAG
>NW_021907220.1:0-547 GCF_006229205.1 Suricata suricatta | reverse complement strand
AGCTGTTAGCAAAAGGGGTCATAAGACTCTAAGGAGTGCCAGCTCTCACACCCTTTGTTCCCTGAACAAAACAAAAACACTCTAGGAATAACGCAGTTTGGGTCAGCTATGTGTAAAATGTGACAGTCTTGATCTCTCTGGGGTATTTCTGCAGATTCAGATAGCGAGGCGGTCATTACCTGAACTCACGGATGCAAGCTATGTTCTGGGATGTGATATTCAACATAGAAAGGGGGACACAAAAGTTGCACACACGGAAGGCTTCATACTTAGGAGGGGTCTAGAGAAGGCAATATACTTTACATGCGTGTGGTCTTCAGAGTGGACAGTATGTTTCCATGAGTATTATATCACTTAAGGCTTACAAATATCCATTCTATAGATGGGAGGTCGAAGCTCCAAAAGTTTTGGAAACTTGCTCAAAGCCCCACAGTTATAAAGTTCCAGAGCTGAGAACCGAACCACAGACTCTTTGTTGCTATGTTCTACTTCAGTTTACTCTCAGCTGCCTTCCTGATGACTGGACCATGGGCTACACTGGGCAGGT
>NW_021907219.1:0-547 GCF_006229205.1 Suricata suricatta | reverse complement strand
CTAATCTATGCTACCATCTCTTGCAAAAGCTTCTACAATGGACTACTACTGACTGGTCTTCTACACACCAATCTTCCTCCAGCACATTCTCCACATAGCAGCCCGAGTGATATTTTCAAAACAGAGAGCTGATGATGGTAGCACCATTATAAAATCCATTATTGACTTCCCACAAATCACAACGATCAATATCTTTTATGTTGACTCTGTTGGCAATTACTTTCTCCCACAGACCTTCAGCACAGGCCACACTTTCTACATGAAATACTCTCCCTTCCTCTTTTCACTCCTACCTCCAGCCAAGCTAACAGCCTACTCATCCCTAAGGCTTCATCTGTTTCTCCCAGAAGGTTCCTTGCCACCCCACTCTAAGGCAGGCTCCTTTGTAATACATTTTCACAGAAATTCATCCTTCCTTCAGATAATTGAGCCATTTATATAACATATCCATTACTATAATCATTTATATAATGTCTATCTCACCCACCTGACTAAATGCTCCATAGGAGAAAGCTTTAGATGTGTTTTCATTCATTACTCTTTCCAA
>NW_021907218.1:0-547 GCF_006229205.1 Suricata suricatta | reverse complement strand
TTTTTTGTGTGTATTGTTCAGTTCTACTCTAACCCTCTTCACCGAGGCCACCATCTTAGAAGTTTTCTGGATGCAAGGGGAGGAGACTGTTTTTTGACCCCCTTGATCTTCCTGCCTTAGCCTGGCCTTTAAAGATCTTTCACAAATTGGTCCTACCTGTCTTCCTCAGAGTTAGCTCCGACTACTCTCCAGCACATACTCTGTTTTTTTAAAGCAGCCAAGTTGTTTCTATTTTTAAATCCAGAGACCCAGATATCTCCCTTCCCATTCTATTCCCTTCCCCTGGAATACCCTTGTTTCCTTCCTCATTGCAGTCTTCTTCCCTCTTCGTGTCCAAAGTCTACCTAGCTTTTATTTTTTTATTTTTATTTTTTTAATTTTATTTATTTTTTATTTTTAATAGTTTATTGTTAAATTGGTTTCCATATAACACCCAGTGCTTCTCCCCACAAGTGCCCCCCACCATGACCATCAACCCTTCCCTCCCTCCCCTTCAGTCCATGGTTCATTTTTAGTATTCAGTAGTCTCCCTTGATCTGTGTCCCTC
>NW_021907217.1:0-547 GCF_006229205.1 Suricata suricatta | reverse complement strand
GTAGTATAGGTTCAATGCAGGATTTTGAAAGCTTTCATGGGTCCCACTGGAAGGTTTCTTTTGCCATAGAACTCCAAACTTCAGTGGGCATTGACTGCCTGTCCATCTCTTTCCTAGAACACCCACTGGGAATATAAGTCACAGAAACAGTAATCAAACAGTAAGTGTTTCTCTCTGACTTTCTTTTTATCCTCCAACTCACTACATCCTTATTTCTAGGATGACACATAGCGCTTACCTTACTATAATTCTTTCACAAAGATATTTTTATTAAATAAATTTAGACTTTGGAACAGTCCTTACAAGTAAGTCTTTCTCAATCCATTCTTTCTGTTTGGATTTTCAAAGGTATGTTTAGGGGAAAAGCATGTGAGATTGACATTGCCATGCTCTAATCTTTCCTTAAGCAATAAATCTGAGCTACAAAAGTTACTGTCTAAAATGCCAGAAATGATCGCTGAGCAAAATAGAATCACAGACTGTTTTCATCTAAGTACTGCTGGTTATAGAGAGAAAAGTCTCATAAAACTAAGCCTTTTAAAATCTT
>NW_021907216.1:0-547 GCF_006229205.1 Suricata suricatta | reverse complement strand
GAGAGAGGGAGAGAGAGGGAGGGAGGGAGGCAGAACGAGAGGGAGGCACAGAATCCAAAGCATGCTTCAGGCTCTGAGCTGTCAGCACAGGGACCGTCATGGGGCTCGAACCCTTCAACGGTAAGATCACAACCTGAGCTGAAGTCATACACTTAACAGATTGAGCCACCTAGGTGTCCTAGCAATAAACCAACCATTTTAGCAGATGCTAAGTGAGCCCCACTTATAAACTCTAAGTCATTTCTGTTTCTAAGTATATCAGTCCTACCTACAGCCCACTTGTGTCTCATTATCTGAGGACTTCCTTTGACCACTGGAGTTTGTTTTGGCTATACCTGAGGCTGGCCAGAAGTTCCAAGGAATTAATCTCCCCTACCCCAGAAGTAATTCTTAACCAATTACTTTTAAATTGATAGATACAATTTATGTATAAATATTCCAGCTTTCTTATCCCTTGGGTAGGCTAACTCAAAGGTGTATATTCCATATAGTACAAGCAAGGATATGGCCTGGAAAGTTTTCTGAAGGCAGCACAGATAAAAGTGTC
>NW_021907215.1:0-547 GCF_006229205.1 Suricata suricatta | reverse complement strand
GCAGGAGTGACTCTCTGACAGAGAAGTCTGGGGAGCAAGAGCAGGTCGGGCACCAGCGGAAGCCAGGGGCCAAAGCCTGCTTCGCTGCTTCAATCCCGTGGCTCATGTGCCTTCTCTCTTTTCAAAGCAGGGATTCGCCAAGCCTCTTGGGTTTGGTGAATGGATTACATTGAGATCATATAACTAAAGAGTCGGGCACACAGTAAGTGCTCAGTAAACATTCTCATTACCCACTCCCCACTTCCTACCTAAAACATCAATGCCCTAGACAAGATTCATGGGAAATGTGCCCTGTCTGAAAACCTCCAGTGACGGAGAACTCACCACCAGCCACAGAGGGCCGGCCCCTTTGAACACCTCACGTGGTCGCAATGCTATTCGGCTTAATCATAAAGTAAAGCAAACTCAGCCTGTCGGTGATGCCTCGTTGGTCCTTGTTCCGCCCGGAACCCCATCACAGATAAGAGGGAAGGAATCTGTTCTCCTTCATCTTCCAGAACAGTCTCGTCATCACCTGTACGTCAGCCATTCACCCACCACTCCAGCC
>NW_021907214.1:0-547 GCF_006229205.1 Suricata suricatta | reverse complement strand
GATCCCAAACAGTACAAAATGTGCTTGGGGTCCAAAGCATCCACATATGGGTCCACACAGCAGCTGGCTGAAATGTGGCTGGAAAAAAACGACCCAAGTTACAGTAAAAACAGCAATAACAATGGCTCAGTGAGGACAGCCTAAGCTCCAGCTTTGCTGGAAGAGACATTTTTAATTATCTAATTTATTTTTCAAAAATTTTTTGTATGATCAGTTTTCGAAGTCCGTACAAGGATATATTTTACACATGATTTTCTTACAAAGGACTCCTTGATGATTGAGCTTTTTGAACAAAAATGTGATCATGTTTGCCTTCGGACACATTTTCTTGCTGAACGTTATGTAGCAGGCCTGCTTGATGATGACTTGAAATGTACCTGATGAACAGAACTTCCTTGTTTTGTTTTGTTTTGTTGTTCGTGTTTCTTTTCAGACCTCTTTGCTGCGGTCCTATGGTAGAAAACATGAACGTTCCTGCAAAGTATTATTGTTACAAAACACTGTAACTTTGGTCAATGTTTTATTGTAACTGGTAACGTTGCACAGA
>NW_021907213.1:0-547 GCF_006229205.1 Suricata suricatta | reverse complement strand
CCTTTTTGATTTTCTATTTACAAAAGCACATCATCTCTGAATAATTGAAATGACAGCTTATTTCTTCTTCTTCAAACCTTTATATTTATTTCTTTGTGTTTTATTTAACTGGTTAGAATTATAATAAAATATTTAATAGATACGGTGTGGTGAACATGATTGTTCTGTTTCTCATTGAAGGGATACATCTTTCAGTATTTTAACACAAAGAATGAATGTTTGCTGGGGGCTTATTGTAGATAAATTTTATCAAGTTAAGGAAAGGCTCTTCTAATTTTATTTTATTATATTTTTTCACATTTTTATTTAAATTCTAGTTAGTTAACATATAATGTAATATTGTTTTCAGGAGTAGAATTTAGTGTGTTCTATTTTTAGAATGCTAATAATTTTATCATAAACATATATTGATTTTTACCAAGTGTTTTTTTTCTGCAACTACAGAAATAATCTTTTTTTTTTTTTTTTTGCTGTATTCTGTTAATTTTGTGAAATCCACCAAACACCTTTTCTTAGGCTAAATTAACCTAGATTAATTAATTAATTA
>NW_021907211.1:0-2676 GCF_006229205.1 Suricata suricatta | reverse complement strand
TAGGTTATTTTTAAGAATTCTGGGGAAAGAACTTGGTTGCCAGGTAGAACTCCAAGGGAAATGTGACAGTGGCTATATTCCAACCAGTGTTCATATATTTTAGAATTCTAACCATGTTCAATAAACAGCAGTATTTCAGCTGAAGGTGTATATTATTGGAATGTGGGTGCTGGAGAAGTCTGAGAAAGGATCACCCAAGACTTGTATATATATATATATAGGGGCCCTAGATAATCTGAGTGTCTGATTTTAGGTATTAGGTGACCAGATAGTCAAAAAGTTGTGTCCCTGGGGAGAGTGAGGGACACAAATCATGAAAGACTATAGCTGCCTTGTTTCCGTAGTATAGTGGTTATCACGTTCGCCTCACAAATCATGAAAGACTATTGAATACTGAAAATGAAACATGGACTAAAGGGGGAGGGGGATGGAGGAAAGGGGGTGATGGTCATGGTGGGGGGCACTTGTGGGGAGAAGCACTGCATGTTACATGAAAACCAATTTGAAAACAAACTATTAAAAAAAAAGTTGTGTCCCTTGCCATGGTTTACTATGTGGTATTTAGAAATGATAGACTAAATGTCCACATAGCAACTAGGGCTAAGTGAAATAATTGGAATAATCCATATAACAATATTTTATATGTATGTGCATACAGCACAATATAGATGTTTTATGATAGCATATGGAATACCAAACTACATTTAAAAACATTATAGGAATGCCTGGGTGGCTCAGTCAGTTAAGCATTTGGCTTTGGCTCAGGTCATGATCTCATGATTCGTGGGTTTGAGCCCTGCGTCGGGCTCTGTGCTGAGAGCTAGCTCAGAGCCTGGAGCCTGCTTCAGATTCTGTATCTCCCTCTCTCTCTGACCCTCCCCAGCTTGTGCTGTCTCTGTCTGTCTCTCAAACAAACAAACAAACAAACAAACAAAAAACACCAAAACATTAAAAATAAAAAAGTTAAAAAAATTGAAATACATTATAATGGTTGCTTTTGAGGAAAAGGCATTAGAAACAAAAAATGGAGACTAATGCAAATAAACAAATAAAACAAGAGAAGGACTCTTGTTGAATCAATGCTGATAATGTACCGTAAATTCAGGGATATGATTATTTCAGTGTCTGCACTTGAGACTAACAAAGACAGAAGTAAGTCCTGTTACTTTCTCTTAACATTTTGAGGTGAACCTCCTTATTTATATTATTCTTGCCTCCAAATAAGAAGCATACTAAGGGACAATGGAATTATTTCAATGACTGGATTTTTTTTTGTGAAGTTCAAAAAAAATTGCCCCCTTGATTGCAAGAAACTGTATAATTGTTTTGGAAGAAGCAAATAATGAATTAGAGCCTGATTCTTCAAAGTGCTTATTACAATGTGGTAAATTTATTATTTATAAGAGTCACATAATAAACTATTTTTTAATTAAAAGTTTTTTTTATCTCATTTGTTCACTTGCCTAGTTCATTTATGTTTAGAGAAAAATGGATATTTATGAGCCTGTTCCATATAGTTTGTATAAACCTCTCAGAAAGTGAATATTAGCAACTTATCCAAGGATGTTTTTGTTATTCATAATAGGACACTTTTTAAGTTTATTAATGTCTTTTATTTATTTACTTTTTTTTCCATAATATTTTGTTGTCAAATTGTTTTCCGTATAACACCCAGTGCTCTTCCCCTTAAGTGCCCTCAACCATCACCACCATCTCTTTTCCCCCCTCCCCCTTCCCCTTCAACTCTCAGTTCATTTTCAGCATTCAATAGTCTCTCAAGAGAGGGATGCAAAACTTGAGACATTATTTATTTTTTGAGAGACAGTGTGAGCAAGGACGGGTCAGAGAGAGAGAGGGAGACACAGAATCTAAAGCAGGCTCCAGGCTCTGAGCAGCTGTCAGCACAGAGCCCGATGCTGGGCTCGAACCCATGAACCGTGAAATCATGACCTGAGCCGAAGCCAGATGCTTAACTGACTGAGCCACCCAGGCGCCCCCAAGCTAGGATTTAAAATGGTAAAAAAATTCCACCAATCATTCAGATGATTTTGTAAAGACTCTAGTGACTTTCCTCCCTCTGGTGACTAATTATCAACACTTCCTATTGTTGCTTCAATCACAGTGTATATTTTTAGGAGATAATTTCCGTGACTACTTGACTTCAGTTTTGTAATCTGAGGTCATGCTAGCATTAGTTTGTCATCCAGTTCAGTTAATTAGGTATTTTTTGTATTTATGGAAACATTTCATAATTAGCTATATTTTCTATTTATGGAAACATTTCATGTATCTCTGTGTGCTTGAGATAATGGTCTGTGAATAGCTCAAAGGGAAGGATGGAGTGAAACTGACAACAGGAGGAAGATCAAACTAGGTAAACTTCAGTCACAGGGAACATTCAGGTAATGGTTTGCTTTTTGTCTATTTCAATTACACTTTGTCTGAGAGGCAGGAAGAAACATGTGTTAGTGCTGTGGAGATGATGAATAGAAGAGAAAATAAATATAAATGGCTGTCAAACATGAAGAACTGAATTAACCTTAAGTTTTAATAAGGACTTGGAAATGCCTTGGAGATTCAGGGGGTGAGAATGGAGATACACTACAAAGTCTGGAGTCCACACTGTGGTCAGGACCAGAATGCAGCTTGAGTTGTTAACAATGCCAAGGGGTCTTT
>NW_021907210.1:0-547 GCF_006229205.1 Suricata suricatta | reverse complement strand
TGAACTGCCCTGGTGCTCCGACCTAATTGGGACTGCGTCTCTCTCCTGTCTGTAAATTAATCTGGGTGGAACTGGGCAGGGGAAAGTGTTACCAGCTGTAAGATTGTGCAGCCAGCTACTCCAAGACCAGAACAAAAGTGAAAAGAAGACACAGGCATCAGACAACTTCATGGTACCGTCAGCGTGGTTGTGGATCTTTCCTGTGTGCCGAGAGGGACATCGAACTAGGCAGATGTGGGTTATACTAGATGCAAATGTATTTCTGTGCAACTATGTAGAAACACTTGTAAAGAAGGTCTCATTTGAAAAATAGGTAGAAAATGCAGAGAAATCCTAAGGGCAGTTAAACCCAATAGTCATAAGTGTCCCCAGGTCAAAACCGGACTCCAAGCGTTTGCAGAAGCAGGTGGAGCGCCGCTCGGTTCTGTCTGGTGAAGGTGCCGTCACCTCCTCCTGCAGGATCTGCAGGGGCCACGACACAGGAGACAGACAAGTGTTTGTTGTTGGACGATAGCTTTTCTTTCTGAAAAGTTACACTTTATGTACA
>NW_021907209.1:0-547 GCF_006229205.1 Suricata suricatta | reverse complement strand
TTCACCCTAATATGCACACAAGTCGTATAAAGGGAATTACTACATGAAAGAGTAGTTTTGATAGAATATAAGTGGTAGTTAGGAATATTTAATAATATAAGGGCCCTTGAGATTCTGGAAGATATAGGATAGGGTAAATTTTTTTAAGTTTATTTATTTATTTTTAAGAGAGAGAGAGAGAGAGAGAGAGAGAGAGAGACCACAAGTAGGGGAGGAGCAGAGAAAGAGAGACACAGAATATGAAGCAGGCTCCAGGCTCTGCACTATCAGCACAGACCCCTAAGAGGGACTTGAACTCATATGAACCATGAGATCATGACCTAAGCCGAAGCCGGATGCTTAACCGACTGAGCCACCCAGGTGCCCTAGGATACAGTAATTTATGAAAAAAAAAATTCCATGAACAGGCAACATGTGAGCACAGAATAGGTCGTTACATATAATTAAAGAAGGGTGAAACAGATCTTCATTGATTATCTACAATGTGTCAGACATACAGATACACAGACCAGGCCTGTGGGAAGCTTAGTTTTTAATTAAAAAAAAA
>NW_021907208.1:0-547 GCF_006229205.1 Suricata suricatta | reverse complement strand
GTCATCCCCCCTCGAGGTTATGAGGATTCTTAATGTTCCTCTGGTAGACTTGACCACCCTTCCTCTGCCGCTGAGCCCTCGCCCCACTGCACTGGCAGAAACATCAACCTCCCCACTCCCCAGAGAAGCTCCCTGCTCCCCAGAGGTTTTGTAAAGGTCCTACCTGATGCCAAGGCATTAAGTTAAAAGCCTGGAGTAAGACCCCTTGGGATCAAATCCTGCCTCTGCAGCTTACCAGCTGTGAGCACTCATGTAAGTTACTCACCCCCTCTCAGTCTCAATTGCCTCATCTGTATAGTGGGAATAACAGTATCTTGCTTTGTAAGGATGTTGAGAAGATGAAATTACTTAAGACATATAAAATGCAAAACAAAACAAAAAGCTGTTCCTGGCATTGAACAAGCCCTAAGAGTTGGTTTCTGCTCCTGTGCGTGCTTCTGTATTGATTGTGGCCATTGTCCCAGGGCCCATCCCCTTGAGATCCAATTGTTCCATCACTTCCTTGACACATTTAAGGTAATTTAGGAATCCTTGGAGAAGCAGGGGG
>NW_021907207.1:0-547 GCF_006229205.1 Suricata suricatta | reverse complement strand
GGCAACTACCTTTCCGCAGCCTTTGATGGTTCCAATGGGACTGTCATTGCCCCTGTCAGTACACTGGCGGACAATGACTTAGGCCAGGCCATCCGCCTACTGATCTTTCCTTCCAATGTGATTGGTCCCAAGACAGGCTTGTTACACAAGCAGAGCCAATGAGAATCCTTCTCTGAGATTTGGAATCCTCCCTTCCCCGCCGAGGCCCGAGGCCCGTTGGTGTCATAGAAGCAGCATGAGACTTGGTGTCTGAAGGTATGGATCCTGGTTCATGAAGTTGGGCAAGTTTGTTGACTTCTTTGAGCCTCAATGGCTTCATCTTAGTATATAACGGAGTAAAACCTACTTTTCAGGGTTGTGATGATTAACAACGATAAAATACACACAGTTCTTGGCACACGGTGGGCATCAGTAAACGGCTTCTGTTGAGAATATTCATAATAAAAAACAATCCTCTAACCCTGTCCACTTTCCCACCCTGCCTGATTAATCTTCACTCTGTAAAGCACTTCTAAATAACTGTAATTGGGAGGCCCCGCCTTTGAGT
>NW_021907206.1:0-547 GCF_006229205.1 Suricata suricatta | reverse complement strand
CCACCCACTTCTGTTTCCTCATCTGTAAAAAAGCATCCTATTTACTAAATGCCTTGTAAACCCCAAATGCTTTCAGGACGACTGGGTAGAAATGTTCTGTGGCAACTTTCTTTAGAAAACATGCCCCCCTTTTTTAAAAGAAGCCCATAATTCCTCCACATGCTTCCCCATCTGTTCCCCCAAATGTGATAATTAGGAAATGATGCTGTCACTTTCCAACGTGAGAAATCTGCCCCTCCCATCCCTTCTCTGAGCGACATGGCAGCAGGATGAGCAGATAGATCTTAATGTTGACAGCCGGCCCCATTCCCAGTCTCCGGGATTTTGATGTGGCTCAAAAACCAGGTCACCCCCCCCCTCCGGAAGCAACCTGAGGTGTGACAATAAAATACTGGTCTCAGGAAATTTGAGTGGGCAGGGGGCTTTGAGAACACCTCGGGTGCCCTCACCACTTACAGTTCTTCCCTCATGAGTCTTCCCCAGTGTCTAGAGCAGCAAGCTGCACCAGCCCCATTTAAGATGAGGAAACAAGGCCCAGAGAGGCAAA
>NW_021907205.1:0-547 GCF_006229205.1 Suricata suricatta | reverse complement strand
GAGCCTAAGCTGACTCTCCCTGCCCAGGCTGGGCGCGCAGCCTTCTCACTCCTCCAGCACACTTTTTCGAGAAACCACTCTTTTCAAGGAAAGAGTTCACTTCATCCATATAAATGCTATAAAGAGAAACAAATAGCATTAGACAAATTTTTACCTTTACTTTAAAATTTTTCTTCCCTTTTCTCTCTCTCACACACACATTTCTGTATTTCTTCTGGGGTGAGGGGGTGATCGATGGATAATGAACTTTATTTTGTCACTATAAACAGGATTCCTTGCTCTCAATTCAAAGGAACCACTATAATGTCTTTGCAGAGTTGTCATTGGCAATTTCATGCATGAAAATTAAAAGAGTGAAAATCTTAAAGTGTCAGCTTTTCCATGAATCTAACATAGACAAAAAAGTATGTATATATGTATCTGTATGTATATGTATACATATACATATATATATGAAAAATACCAAGATATATAAAAATAAAGATGAAATATCTTGAATTGTGAATGCCTGAGACAGGCAAGTGCATGTCAGGAGGTAACAGAGACC
>NW_021907204.1:0-547 GCF_006229205.1 Suricata suricatta | reverse complement strand
ATCTTGATAACATCACAGGTGGTATTTCAAAGCCAGGGTGGAATCACAGAGCTAAGTAGTACATGTTTCATAACTTTAAGTTTCAACTGGGATTTCTGCATCTACTCAAAACCCTTTGAAGGAATTATGTAAGGATTTAATCACAGTTTTTGGAGACTTTGTTTTAGTGTATCTCAAAGTTTTTAGAACCACAGTTTGAAACAATGTGATTTGAGTAAGTATGGAAAATTTTTCAGGATGAGTACATGAGCATTTAATTCATGTTTTTATATACCCATCATGAAATGCACATTCTTAATTTTTTCTCAATTCTTCTAACTCCTCTATTTCTATCCCTTTAATACTTTTAAATGTTTGTTTATTTTGAGAGAGAGAGAAATCATGAGTAGGGGAGGAGCAATGACAGAGAGAGAGGGAGAGAGAATCCCAAGCAGGCTTCATACTTTCAGTGCAAATACCCCACAAACCATGAGTTCATGACCTGAGCCAAAACCAAGAGTCAGGTGCTCAACCAACTGAGCCACCCAGGAACCTCACCCTTTAATTT
>NW_021907203.1:0-547 GCF_006229205.1 Suricata suricatta | reverse complement strand
CATTTCTCCCTCTTTCGTATATACTTTTAAATTTTCTCTACAAATACATAGTTAGGTAATAAAAGTGATTTTAATGCAGTCTATGCAGCAAAATAGCAAATATTTACCATGTAGAATTCTGAAAATTTATTGTGGTAAGAATGCTTAATGGGACGTGAGATCTACTCTCTTAACAGAGGTTTTTTCTTTTTTTTAAGTTCATTTATTTTCTTTAGTAATCTCTATACCCTACAAGGGGTTCGAACTCACGACCCCAAGATAGAGTCATTCACTCCTCTCACTGAGCAGTCAGGCACCTCGACTCGAGAGTTCGATGTGTACAATACAGCGCTGTTACCTACAGACACACTGCTGTGTGCCAGATCCCTAGAACTTACTCATCTCTCATAACAGAAGTTTATACCTGTTGATTACCAGTTCGCTGTTTTCCCCTCTGGCAACCACAATTCTCTTTGCTTCCATGAGCGAAGACTCTATTTTGGATATCTCACATAAGGGGAATCATGCAATATTTATCCTTCTGTGACTGACTTGGTCCACTTAGCCT
>NW_021907202.1:0-547 GCF_006229205.1 Suricata suricatta | reverse complement strand
GGGGGGGCTCTCTTGGGCATCTCTCTTTTATAAGGGCATTAATCTCATTTGTGAGGGCTCCACTCTCATGGTTTCATCACCTCCCAATACCCCATCTTCTAATCCCATCACATTGGGCATTAAGATTTCAACACATGAATTTTGGGGACCATAAATATTCAGACTGTAGTGTGGATCAAACACCAGGATCAAATATGGAAGTTCCTGGAAGGGAGTTCAGTCTGTGATACAGCATCTAGAGAGAAATGAACACCCAATGTGTGACGTGGTGTTGGTAAAATTTAGTATTAAGAGATCTAGCATAAAGGAGAAAGATGTAACAATAATCCATTGTACATAGATACTAGTTAATTACAGCAACAATGACAGACAATGACATCAACAATGGAATCAACAATAATTAACAATCTTGGGGTGCTTGGTAAGTGCCAGGCACATATCCATTATCTCTTAATGCTTTCCCCCAATAGTGGGATATGGTGGGTGGGGATGTAAGTGAGTTCAGATGTGAAAAAAATGTACTCTGTATTTGGGAATTAATGAGTTC
>NW_021907201.1:0-547 GCF_006229205.1 Suricata suricatta | reverse complement strand
AAGCAGACCTGCGCCTGTGTGCTCGAAAGTCCGTTCTGTGGCCCTTGAGGGCCAAGTTATGTGTGGGGTACAGAGCGGGTCGGCGAGCACCTCGGACGTGTGCGTATCGGCCGGGACGCACACACGGAAGTACACGCACGTGTGCACATGCGTGAACAGAAACACACACACACGAATACATATGCGCACACAAATATGTATAGATAAATATAAATATGTGTATACACATATGTACACATGCAAATACATGTGCACACACATAACTATCCGTGTATAAACATATATAAAATACGTAAAATATACACATAGGAATATACTGTATATAAATATATACATAAATGTAAGTAAGTATATATTTATAATGTATACGTGTGTAAGTGTGTACATGTGCATTTAATATATAAAATGTATAAATATATGGATATGTTATATCTAACTAGATAAACTTCTTTATAAACATATAAACAAAAGTATACAGCCTGTGCACACGATGGAAAACTACATCTACCGTGAAAGAAAGAGGGGGCGGTTACATCTCCCCCAGGGC
>NW_021907200.1:0-1306 GCF_006229205.1 Suricata suricatta | reverse complement strand
ATTATGTTTTAACTGAATATATGTATAACAAAATAACAAGAAAATAAATTTATAAATATAAACCTAGATTTATTGTGATAGAAAAATAACCATACTGTCAAAGCATTAAATTTTTGAATAACGTTTAATGAAAGAAGACATTGCTAACTGGTTAGGCAGCACGCATAGAGATAAGAGACACAAACCCACAGATTTATATTGTCTAAAAAATGGATTAAATATTCCTTAAAACACCTAAGCATTAAAAAAAATCCTATCAGCCTAGGAAATATTTTGACCTTACCCATTCTGATCCACTCCTTTCCTCACTTGCAGAATAAAGTTAACGTTCGATATGAATTAACACAGACCCCACAGTCAGCTCTTTCTGCAACAATCCAACGCCCTCCCAGCTATGTCCACAGCTTTCCGACAGCAAATGCTACTTTTTCTCTCTCTGCAGGACAAGGTGACAACACAGACATGGGTCACCCAACCATGTCAGCTGCAATACGACATCCCATCCGTACCTGGGATTTCACAGCTGGAGAAAACAGCCTGGTCTGGAGCAGCGCTAGGCGGGCTGGCTCTGTGGGCCTCTCACCTCTGCTCTGACTCCAGAAGGTACTTGCCGCCGTGCTTGACTGACTCTCAGAGAGACTGTGTCAGGATATAGACAGCCAGTGGGCATGTGACATTAGTACTCCCCCTCGCGGTTTCCACTGGTGTCAGCGTCTCATTGACTCCTCACTCTGTGACAGACAGGAGTCTTAGAGACCTCAAATGCCTAATTTTATATTTACATACATTATATTCATATATAATATATAGCATATATTATATGTTTACTATATATAGTAAAAGGGTATGTATAGTACATATATGCTACATTACCATATAGTATAGGGTAAAAGTAGGTATATGCCAAAATGTGCATAAATGTTGGATGTCTTTTAAATCAAAATCCTAAGGATACCCAGATTCCTATATATTACAATAAATCCTAAATACCCCATAATTGAGATGAATGATTTGAAGAACATCACATTTCTACTTATTTTCTGTTCTTTAAATCGCTTGAAGAAACAGTCTCTTTAAATAACAAAAACTAAGACAAAAGCCAAGAGACATGGTTAACATAGTGAAAGAATTTGACTGTATTCCTTGAAAAGCATCAAAGTCAAATACAGCTGGTCCACAAGTTGCAGCAAATACTATCAGAGCATTTTATAAAATACATGACTTGTTCAGTGCAGTGAGCAGCTCTGTGCCCTACTTAACCGGAGAAGGAAGTGTTGGGCAGGAATGAAAGCAGTGTGTTTTGTGT
>NW_021907199.1:0-547 GCF_006229205.1 Suricata suricatta | reverse complement strand
TTTATGCAAGATCTTAAACAGGGGAATAAGGTCTCTAGTAGACAGCCTTGAAAGAGGCCAAATCCAATTAATATCCCCCAATAGTGTTTGAACATCATTAAAATACATAACAGCCTACGATCTTATATTAAAACATTAAGACTTTAGGAACTGCACATATATTTAAGCAGTTGCAGTATTTATATTTGGCTCCCCACAACAAGTATTGATTTTGAAGTCACAAATACATTTTAGCAAATAGGCAAATTCACAAATAAGGAATACATGAAAAATAAGGAGCAACTGATAAAAACTAAGTAACATGAAACTTTACTTAGTAAATCACGTAAATCTACATAGTATGAAAATATATATATATGTATATGTATATAAATGAGCTGGTTTATGTGGGGCTTCCACATTGAAACTGAGAATGGAGATTTAAAAAATTGAGAAGGAAATATTTGATTTATGTTTCTGATCAGGTTAAATAAAATAGTCTTTCTTCTATTTAAAGGTACTGCTCACAAGCCAGGGATAGCATTGTTTAAGAGAAAAAGTTTTCTCT
>NW_021907198.1:0-547 GCF_006229205.1 Suricata suricatta | reverse complement strand
TGGGTCCCATAGACGCACAAAGGAGATGAGATCCCCTCCCTGCCCTTGAACTCACAGTCTTCGAGGAGAGGGGCGGCATGTAGGTCAGATGCGACAATGCCGAGTGAAAGGTCTCAGGCAGAGGTCTGGCAGGGAGTGGTGAGGACAAGAAATATCCACAGCATCCTGGATGTACCTATGCTTGCTCCCACTAGACCCAGAGTGTAGACATGCCGATGAGGTGCCCTCAGCACTTTGGGGATGATGTCTCTAATCATGTGCCCAGGACCTAGGAATGTTACCAAGTTGGTGATTCTTACCTTGACCACAGCACACAGTCAAGGCTCAGGACTCTAAGGTAAGGCAGGGGCAGACAAGCACCCAGGCCTCCCTATAGAATTCCAGAGCCAGTGTGGGCATCTCCTTCAACCTCCTCTTGAAGGCGAGGAAACTGAAGCATGGATTGGTCAAGTCACCTGCTCCGTGTCCCCCAGCCGGGGAGAGGCTGAGTGAGAGGAGCGTGGCCAGGTCTGCCGACTCCAGGCTGGTCTCCGGCCGGCTCCAGTTC
>NW_021907197.1:0-547 GCF_006229205.1 Suricata suricatta | reverse complement strand
GTTGGATTAAAAGCTAATATAAAACACTAAAAACATTGAACAATTATGATCAGAAGGTATAAATTATATAGACCCATATGTTTTATGGTGGATGGTTTGATTAAATAGTAGTTGGGATAGTTGAAATTAAGTAATTATTTGTGTTTACTTTTGTTCCTTAGCATAATGAAGTTCTGATTTGTATAGGAGCAATAATAGTTTTTATTGCCTTTGCTTTACAACACACAATTAGTAAGTTGGTGAGATAGAAGGAAAAAGAATAAGATTAACAAAAATTTTCCTTACCAGTTAACACATGAACTTAACTGACCAGAAAGAGAAGAGAGAGAAGAGAAGAGAAGAGAAGAAAAAAAAAAAAGAAAGAAAAGAAAGAAAAAATAAACAAGAAAAGATAAACAAGAAAAGAAAAAAAAAACAAGAAAAGAAAGAATAAATGAAGGCAGCCAAGCTGGGCTATAGTATGTAAACTTTGCTGTAAAATAATAAAAAAACTCATTATAATTATGACATCATTATGAGCGCTAATGAATCTCATGGGGAAATGGGG
>NW_021907196.1:0-547 GCF_006229205.1 Suricata suricatta | reverse complement strand
GAGTGATCAGAGAACTAGGAACTAATTGATTTCCAGATCAATCATAGAAATAGGAACTGTTTCAATTTCAGTCAACTAGAGAGCACAGTTTTCAAAGATCACATGGGACACTTATAGAGACCATAAAAAGGTCTTATTTTAGTATGTGGCTAAATTCTCCTACAGTAAATGTTGCTCTACACATAACATCATGTCATGTAGCTTAAAAACTAGCCTCCAAAGGATAAAATTAAACCAAAGTAACTTAATGCTTGCCAGAACCAGCTCCAGTTCTCTTTCAAGAAAGATAACAAAATACAGGCACACAAAATACCAAAATTCAAAATATCCAAGATTAAAGAAGCAAGAAAGTGTAATGAATACTCAGGAGAAAAATTAGTCAATATACATATACATATACAAGAAATAATAGCTAGAGATTAAAATAGCTCTTACAACAAACAATGCACCACTACTTAAGGAAAAATATGGGCACAATATGCAGAGATGGAAATATAAACTGAACCTTAAAAGAACTTCCAGAGATGAAAAATACAGTATCTAAAAG